>NC_084617.1:65048642-65188642 GCF_033978795.1 Nerophis ophidion | reverse complement strand
CTTGGTGTTGGGTTTTATCAAATACATTTCCCCCAAAAATGCGACTTATACTCCTGTGCGACTTATATATATTTTTTCCCTTCTTTATTATGCTTTTTCGGCAGGTGCGACTTATACTCCGGAGCGACTTATACTCCGAAAAATACGGTAGTCGGATTGTAACAACTTCCATTGGAGGCTGATAAACCTTTAATAACGGCTCAAGTCACATCATTGCAATATTGAATGAAGGGCTATTTTGGCGTACCACTAAATGGAGTCCGCGTACCACCAGTGGTACGCGTACTACAGTTTGAGAATCACTGCACCACATCATTACGACTTACAACCACTCTCTTGTGTGTTCATATTCTTAGCAGTACCCTGAAGGACAGGATTTAAGAGGACTGAAGATGATGATACTCAGCGTGGCTTCACTCAGCGGGACATCACTTGCCATGGACACATGCAGATGTCTGCAGTGAAGGTGCCTGCACACTGTACGACGCTTGTCATTTTTGGCGCCGGTTAAAACAGACCAGAGTCCGTTTTTGCTCTGATAGCACGGTTTGTTTGGTCAAGTGTGAATGTAGTCGACTTGACCAAAGGGCCAGACCGCCTGAGAAATGGGTTAGGTCCGCCTGCCTGTGGATTCTAGTCATGAGTGAGTCATGTAACAAACTCACCAAAACACAGAATATGATGTCACTAAATGTGACTGTAAGCCGGTGACGTTTACAGAAATGTACCTAAAAATCATCAAAAAGATTAAATGTAAAGCCAGACATACAAATTCAGTATAGGGCTGCAACAATTAATTGGATTAAAAAAAAAGCTTTGATTTATATTGTGATGCTTTGATAATCGTTATGTGAGTAATACGAATTGATAAAATCCTGACTGCATAGAGTGCTTTGAAGTTTAGGGCACCAATTATGATTTTAATCTACATTTAAAACACTTTCTTGTCCTCTATATCGGTGTTTTTCAACCACTGTGCCGTGGCACACTAGTTTACCGCGAGATATTGTTTGGTGGGCCGTAGGAGATTATGTCATTTCATCTAATTGGTGGCAACTTGTCCAGGGTGTACCCCCCTTGTGCTCAATTGCAGCTGAGATAGGCTCCAGCACCCTCGCGACCCCAAAAGAGATAAACGGTAGAAAATAGACGGAGGGATGGGGGTTGAAAATATTTTTTTGCAAACCAGTGTTTATAATCCGCAAATGTGCCGTTGTTGAGTGTCTGTGCTCATCTAGAGCTCGGTAGAGTAACCGTGTAATACTCTTCCATATCAGTAGGTGGCAGCAGGTAGCTAATTACTTTGTAGATGTTGGGAACAGCGACAATGGTTTGCAGGTCAAAAGGTATCTAACGCTTAAACTAAAAATAAACAAAAGGCAAGTGCCGCTAAGAAAAGGCATTGAAGCTTAGGGTTGGCTATGCAAAACGAAGCTAAATCTGAACTGGCTGCAAAGTAAACAAAAACAGAATGCTGGACGACAGCAAAGACTTACAGCGTGTGGAGCAGACGGCGTCCACAAAGTACATCCGTACATGACATGACAATCAACACCAAAATAGGAGCGCAAGACAAGAACTAAAACACTACGCACAGGAAATCACCAAAAAACACAAAAGAAGTCACGACGTGATGTGACAGGTCGTGACAGTACACCTACTTTGAGACAAGAGCTCTAGTGATGCATGGTTGGCTAGGGTTTGAATTCATATCCCACAATTGCGAAAACAACTTTTTACTGTCAATATCGGCTGCTGAGTTTATTTTTTTTAATGATTTCTGCTGGTGGTGTGTCTCAGGATTTTTTCAATGAAAACAATGTGCCTTGGTTCATAAAAGGTTGAAAAACACTGCTCTATATAATATGTATTGGATATGCTTCGGTGAAGATAATGCGTAAATTTTGCGCCATATGTGCGCTCGTACAGGCGTTCCCAGATTGCAAATGAAACCGCGCCCAACCCTTTCCAAAAGTATTATATTTTTTTATTTTGTTATTGTACACTGTTTAAAGAATATACTGTATCTTGAAGTCGTCACCCTCTGATTGAGTCAGGGAGGGCATAATTAAAGCTGTTTTAAGCAGCATTTATGTCACTGCATATCACACGCCGGTGTTATTATGCACATGACACGATTAGATGAAAGTAACACTTTAGCCTACATTTTTTTGTGTCTCTTCACAGCCTGAAGGAGAGAGCTTGACCTAATGTCCAAACTAGAATGTCCACTTTGCTATGACATCACAACCTAGCCAGTCCGCAAAACCCGCAAACAGAGGCCTCCAAAATGCATGAACCTTATGATTTGACGCGTTGGCATTGTTTCACACAAGTATCCAACATTTTAACAACAATAATGAGTCAGAAAAGACAATATAATCATAGGTTCCCTATAAATACGTGTTTCTGTGTAAGTATAGATTCTGTATTGCCACTGCAATTGAGCAGTGCGGTTTGAGTGAAGTTATCTGTCTGATGGAAATTCCGAAAAGTTTTTTTTTAATCATTGTGTTTATTTTTATTAATGCACACATTTTTAAAGTGTGATTTCAATGTTGATGACTTGCATTTATAAAAGAAAGGGAATGAAGGTTATTGCAAGCAGAAACATTGTTTACCGTATTTTTCGGAGTATAAGTCGCTCCAGAGTATAAGTCCCACCTGCCAAAAATGCATGATAAAGAAGGAAAAAAACATGTATAAGTCACACTGGAGTAAGTCACATTTTTTGAGGAAATGTATTTGATAAAACCCAACACCAAGAATAGACATTTGAAAGGCAATTTAAAGTAAATAAATAATAGTGGACAACAGGCTGAATAAGTGTACGTTATATGACGCATAAATAACCGACTGAGAAGGTGCCTGGTATGTTAACGTAACATATTATGGTAAGAGTCATTCAAATAACTATAACATATAGAACATGCTATACGTTTACCAAACGATCCGTCAGTTCTAATCGTTAAATCCCATGAAATCTTATACGTCTAGTCTCTTACGTGAATGAGCTAAATAATATTATTTGATATTTTACGGTATTGTGTTAATAATTTCACACATAAGTTGCTCCTGAGTATAAGTCAAAAACTGTGACTTATAGTTGGAAAAATACGGTATTTTTAATATTTTCCCTAAAATAAATTTTTTTTGTTATGAAGTGAGATTCATCTGATTACTTGATTTTCAAACAAACTAATTGGTATATTTCTCGATTATTAAAATAATGGATAGCTGCAGCCCTAATGCAGTAGTAAAAAATATGTGGTTCTTTTCAACAAATGGATTGTTTTGTGTGTTAAATTTATGTTTGTCTTGACCCCTGGGATGCAGAGACGACGGAAGCTCTTTTTTTTTTAGGGAAATGCAGGATGTAGCGGGGAAGTGCACAAGTGGCAAACGGGCGTATGAAGTGCGGAGGACAGGGCTGGTATAAGAAACATCTAGATTGGCAACCAGGGGCAGGTGTGTCCTGAGTGCCAATTGGGGACAGTTGAAGGAGCCCGCCCACAGACCAGAGAAGTAGTGGCAATTGGAGGCAAACAGGAAGTAAAACTAAGAATTAGGGAGCTGAACAGGAAATAATAGAAAACACAATAACCTAATAATAACTGTCATGTGAGATCATGACATTCTTGTACATTACATTCGTTAGCACATCTCTGCAAACCTTTTTGACGTTTTAAAATCATTTATATCTTGCGTTTCCCACAGGACCGTAATGTATTTGTGACGGTACACTGCATGACTGCCCTTGACGCAACACTTAGTGTTTGGGTAAAACGGAGCTTTTTGGTTTATGTCCTAGACATGTGTGGTATTATCTCATGTTTTAATATGTTTTTAACAACAAAACATTGGATCCACTATGGACTGGACTCTCACCGTTATGTTGGATCCACTATGGACTGGACTTTCACAATATTATGGTAGACCCGCTCGACATCCATTGCTTTCGGTCTCCCCTAGGGGGTGGGGGGCAAGGGGAGGGGGGTTGCCCACATATGCGGTCCTCTCCAAGGTTTCCCATAGTCACTGTCACCGACGTCCCACTAGGCTGAGTTTTTCCTTGCGCTAATGTGGGCTATGTACCGAGGATGTCGTTGTGGTTCGTGCAGCCCTTTGAGACAGTTGTGAGTTAGGGCTATATAAATAAACATTGATTGATTGACAGGATTATTGACTTTCACTTTAATCGTCTGACAATGTACACATCCCATACGCTGTCCTATCGAGGCACGGATTAATGCTTAATGTGAGAGCATTATTTGGTCCGCTGACAAAAATACAAGTGTAAACAAATTAAAACCCCACTAAATTGACCAGCTAGTATACATATGTTTAAAATTGTTGGTCCGGTTTAGAGTACGGTACGATTTAAGCTCTGTGTGGCTGACGTCAGGCATCAGTACATCCCAACACCTGGCCTTTTACAGATACTTTTTGTTTTTTCATCATTTCCTATAGCAAAAGAAAAGGGAATCACCGTACCATTCTATCTTGAGACCAGGAACGAAAAAATAATTATGAGTCAGACTGGAGGAGGAGAGAACTGTCACCCTTCAAATCTTCTTAAAAGGTTGCTAGACAACTCACAAACTTATTTTAGGAGCAACGATAGTTTGACAGTTAAGCACAAACCTGTGTTTTCCTTGTTTTACCGAAAATGATTACAAAATATTTTTTTTCTTTGTGCAAATCACAGTTGAATGCGAAGCTTTCTTTTCCTTGTGTTTTCGTTTACACATCTACTTATCTCAGCTGTCAAGAGTGTTGGGGGAGGTTGGGTCTTCTCTACAGTAACTTATCTGGAGCAAGCGAGATAGTGATGGGAAAGGACGGGGTGGGAAGAACAGGGACTGTGAAGGAGGGAGCGTGCTTCACTCACCCTCCGAGCCGTGACTCTTATATCCAAGGACGGTAGTAGCAACACATCCAAGCACCACTCTTCTCCCACGGACTGCTGTGAAGAAATGAGGCAGACACTCTGTGCTCTTGTAGACTGTACAATCTGACAGACCTCCATGTACTGCAACCTTTGGCTCCACGCACAGTGCAGTGAGCGAGATCTTAATTTATTTGGATGGATATTTATTCTTCTGTTGCAAAAACATCATTAAAGTGGGCTTCCTAAAGCGACTGGTGTCATTGCATTGGCTAAACCGGCCTCCTTCTTTACATGTTTCCAGCTCAGGAGGAAACTGGAGGTGAGGGGAGGCAATAACAGGTGGATCTGAAGGTGTGGATAAAAGCTGATCATCATGGGTAAATCCAACAGCAAGCTCAAGCCAGAGGTGGTGGAGGAGCTGACAAGGAAAACCTACTGTGAGTATTTGTTTTCATTTTTGGTCTTTTTTTGCCTTTAGTGAGCAAATCCTGCAGAAACGTTTAACAGCTTGTAGAACACATTGTTGCTGCTGCTTTTCTCATCCTATTTTCCACTCAGTATGTGCAGAAAATAGTTATGCTGTGCTGCTTCCATTACCATTTGAAGAATGGCACAAACTTGATTCAAGCTGTTTGATCTTGGACAAATTGTAATTAGATAAGGTCAAACACTCAGTTGTAATCAGCATCTTTTTAGCATGAATTAGGAGCTGTTGGAGACATGCACCTGGGGATAGGTTGATTGGCAACACTAAATTGGCCCTAGTTGTGTGAATGTGAGTGTGAATGTTGTCTGTCTATCTGTGTTGGCCCTGCGATGAGGTGGCGACTTGTCCAGTGTGTACACCGCCTTCCGCCCGATTGTAGCTGAGATAGGCGCCAGCGCCCCCCGCGACCCCAAAAGGGAATAAGCGGTAGAAAATGGATGGATTGTAGATGCAAGTCATGCACCTACTCTTCATGTAAGGAATTGTTTTTGTACCGAGAAACACGAGAAAGCCTCACGTATTACCTTGTTGGGACAAATTATGTCTGAAGGAAGGGAAACATTTGAGCGCAGTCTGATGCATGGTCATGATTTTCCGAGTTACTTTCAGTCTTTGTAAAATAACATTAACATACATTAACATTCTACCCCTTGATTGTCAATCAGATTTGACATCAGTTGGATGATTACCTAAATGAGGTTAAAGGGGAAGACACCACATGTGTGTGTTATTTCTGGAGCACAGCATTATCATTAGAAATGTCATTAGTGTCATTTGAGCAGTGCCATTTGCAGGTGTGAGTGGGGGCTGACATCCATCGGCTGCTTAATGACAGTGTTATTTTCGTGGCGGTGCTCTCCACTGCGCAGGCAAGGAGGGCGGCTGCGGCAGGAAATTGCTGTGGAGACAATGCTTTGTGCTAGGCTGGCCTGGTAGCTGCTGTCCTTTATGCGCTCTCACAAACATTCTCTGTCATTCCATACCCTAATTGCCCTCTTTGAGAAGGGAAGGGATATAGTCTAATTAGGATCTTATCAAGTTAGCATCACTGACAGGAACACTATGTTGTTCTCTTGCTTTTTCTTCTTTCCCTCTTGGCTTGAGACTCCCATCAATCTTACGTTACATCCAGATGCCTCTTGTTCATGTTCTCCCACGAGAAGCTTTGTCTGCTGTTTAGTCACCCTTTTTTCTTGGGTTCTTGACTAATTAGGGACAAATGACATTTCTCAATCTAAGTTTCCCTTTGTCCCTTTGGTAAAAAGAAGGAGGGTGCTTTTTCTGCAAAAGAATTGCCTGTGTTGACAGAAAACCAACCAAGCTTAGCCTGCAGTGAGAGCTGTCAGCTTCGCTATATAGATGCAGTGACGTCTTCATAAACAAAACATTTAGACATTGTGCAGTCATTCCAAACCCAACATGAGAAGACAAGAGCACATTCGCACTTAAAGGGGACTTATGGGGATTTTAATCTACATTTAAACACTTCCTTGTGGTGGAGATGGTATGTATTGGAGTGTGAATTTTGCGGTACAGCTCGGTTAGCAGAGTGGCCGTGCCAGCAACTTGAGGGTTGCAGGTTCGATTCCCGCTTCCGCTATCCTAGTCACTCCCGTTGTGTCCTTAGGCAAGACACTTAACCCACCTGCTCCCAGTGCCACCCACACTGGTTTAAATGTAACTTAGATATTGGGTTTCACTATGTAAAGCGCTTTGAGTCACTAGAGAAAAGCGCTATATAAATATAATTCACTTCACTCTATAGTCACATTTTTAACCCCTTTCTGATATGCAAGCAATCGGTTAGTTTTGTTTGGCTGTCTTTTTAGAAGCATATGAACCACTCCCTGCCATGCCCCCATACACTGTCCTGTTATTTTTCGGACTATAAGTCACAGTTTTTTTCAGAGTTTGGCCGGGGGTGCAACATATACTCCAAAGCGACTTATGTGTGAAATTAATAAACACATTACTGAAAATATCAAATAATATTATTTATCTCATTCGCGGACAAGACAAAGAAAATGGCAGCAATCGTCACATACACGTCAACCAATAAGAATTTGGTCAATGCAGAAGTGCATTGTGGGTCATGGAATGCTAATTGATATATGCTTTATGCTACTGCTGTAGCTATTAAAATGGATAGTTTCATCGTTGGGGGTAACTTATAAAAACTGAGAAGGGCTGAACAAAAATGGCACCGAAAAGGAAATCATGTACTGCAGATTACAAGCTGGACGTAGTGAAATATGCAGCAGAAAACGACAAGAGGAAGCGGCGCATACCTTTGGAGACATCGAGGAAGAAGATTTCATCGGATTTATCGATTAGGAGAAACAGATAGTTTGGTAAACGTATAGCATGTTCTATATGTTATAGTTATTTGAATGACTCTTACCATAATATGTTATGTAAACATACCAGGCACCTTCTCAGTTGGTTATTTATGTGTCATATATCATGCACTTATTCAGCCTGTTGTTCACTATTCTTTATTTATTTTAAGTTGCCTTTCAAATGTCTATTCTTGGTGTTGGATTTTATCAAATAAATTTCCTCCAAAAATGCGACTTATACTCCAGTGCGACGTACAGTATATATGTTTTTTTTCCTTCTTTATCATGCATTTTCGGCCGGTGCAACGTATACTGCGGAGCGACTTATAATCCGAAAAATACGGTATTTTGAAGACATTTCTGCTCTTTTCTTATGTAGATAAACTCTATAGCATATCTGACTGTGTGTTATTGTGCACATGCCATCATTAGATGAAAATAATACAGTATCCATGTACATATATTTATAGGGCAAACCTAACATAGCTTGATTGAAAACTTGAATTGATTACCCTGCATATACTAACATTACACAGACAACTGCTTTTACACAAAATAAATCGTTAGAACACTGAGAAAGTGTGACTTACAGCTTACTCTTGCGGTTATTCAACACAACCAAGTGTTAATGTTGGAATAGAGTGTCCGCCCTGAGATCGGTAGATCGTGAGTTTACAGTCATACCAAAGACTTTACAAAAATGGGACCCACTACCTTCCTGCTTGGCACTCAGCATCAAGAAGTTGGAATTGGGGGTTAAATCACCAAAATGATTCCCGGGCGCGGCCACCGCTGCCGCTCACTGCTCCCCTCACCTCCCAGGGGTTGAACAAGGGGTGTGTGTGTGTGTGTGTGTGTGAGACAATAATTGGTACTTTCACTTTAACTTATCATGCCGTCTTACAGCAGCAGTTTAGCGTCTAATCCAACTTTGTACTGGTCCATGTTGACAAAGCGGTCACATGTAAATGTCGTGGACGAATAAACACAGAAGTATTTTTTCTTTTGTGGACATTATAGCAAGCGGTATGGCATGTCTGGGGAGGTTCCAGGCTGCAGCTTCAGTTTTAGTATGAAGCGGAGGAGAAGGAGCGGGCTGACTGAAAGTGTATACAATAAATAAATATGTGAGGTTCAAATGGCGGTGAAGAGAGCATCTGTTGTCAAACTGTTCTAAGTTTCATTTTGCCTTTCTCGAAGAAAAAAGCCCTGTGCTTGTTTTAGGCTGTTTGAACCCTTTAAATCGCGAAAAAGAGTTCCCCGAGAAGTACTTCAAGAAGTGTGAAAGACTGCAAGATTTTAAAAAGCAATGATGAGAAACGCACACGTTTGCAGTGACCACTTTGTTAAAGGTTTGTTTGTTATACTTTTAACGTTTAGTATTTCCCATTTAAGTTTATCTTGATATTTTCATAGTTTATCTATAATCAATTTATATTTTATTTTATTGTTACGGAGTTCTTCAATCACATTTTGTTTCGTAAACCACCAACTTGGCAAGTGTCAATAAAAGAAAGCAAATGTGAGCAAAACCGAATTGATTTAATAAGCTTTTGCCAAATGCAGCAGTCATAAATAAAAACTTCAGCACATATAGAAGGCGGAAATCTATAGTTATATTTTGATAAAGACCAGGAAAGCCACACGTACTTGTGAGGATGCCGTTGCGTGCAACAACAAGGCTCATGGCCTAAACTTACCCAACCATGCAGCTTTAGTAAGCTGTGGTCACTTCTCCATCTACTCCCAGTTTCATAAGAAGCAAAGTTAAATCATGAAATGCAACCTTACTCGAGCAAAAACAATGCATGATTTATCCGGGAGTGTCTTAATACTAATTTCCTTGACCCAGCCACACACAACCAAATTTTAGACCTCTGTGCTTTTCCAAGCTTTTAAATCTGTTTTGTTGTGTAGAATATCGCCTGGAGCACCACATTCGACATGTCTGAGAAGGAGACTAATCTTTTTTTTTGAAAAAAAAAAAAAAGTGATCAATCCTATTGCATAGCTACATTTATTGCCTGTATCTACTTTTAGCTGTAAGATCTAAGCCTTTTGCGGACTCAGATAGTTTGCACACTGTTTGCCGTACAGTAGCTATATTAGTTTCGGTTGACCATTTTGTACACCGGAAGTAATAAATTCAGAAAAAGTCACGTGACTGAATACAACCTATACCAGACCTGGGCAAATTAAGACCTGGGGTCAGCATGCGGCCCGTTAAGATTTTTAATCTGGCCAGCCGTCCATCCATCCATCATCTTCCGCTTATCCGTGGTCGGGTCGCGGGGGCAACAGCCTAAGCAGGGAAACCCAGACTTCCCTCTCCTCAGCCACTTCGTCTAGCTCTTCCCGGGGGATCCCGAGGCGTTCCCAGGCCAGCCGGGAGACGTAGTCTTCCCAACGTAGAAAAGCGCTATACAAGTACAACCCATTTAACGTGTCCTGGGTCTTCCCCGTGGCCTCCTACCGGTTGGACGTGCCCTAAACACCTCCCTAGGGAGGCGTTCGGGTGGCATCCTGACCAGATGCCCGAACCACCTCATCTGGCCAGCCGGACATTCCCAAATACATTTTTTTAGATATTTAAGATGGAAAGTGTAGCTGCCATTATGATGTGCAGTGATGTTTTCAAATGACCATGAGTCTTGAACTATACAACATATTTCAATGGTTGGAATCTGCGCTTTTGCATGATATTGTATTGTTGTCCTGATACCAATATTATTTTGATACTTTTCGGTACTTTTCTAAATAAAGGGGACTAGAAAAAAATTGCATTATTGGTTTTATATATAAAAAAAAAATATTAGGGTGTGGCGGACCGGTATTTTTCAAAGGCGGTATGGTACCGAATATGATTCATTAGTATCGCTGTAATGTACTAATACCCGTATACCGTACAACCCTACTAGTTGCTATGGTAATCTATGTCACAGTAGGTCAGATGAAGCACCAAGCAGTGTGAGTGGGGAGCGTTTCCACAGAGTGTCAGCCTGAAATGCGGGTGTCAGGGACAGACGTGGAAGGAGATTTTTCCAAGAAAGTTCTAAAGCTTAGTGATGTATCACGTACATCAGATTGTAAATTTTTTTTTTTTTTTTACCCTTCACGTTCATATTTCGCTGAGTTTGTTGCATTTTTGTTGCATTTGGCCTGATTGTAAAATATGTCGATTGAGAGGGGGTGTGACGTTCATACGTTCTCAATATTCAATGTTTTATCGTTCATAGAAAAAAATAAAACGTTATTCCGTTTTTAAGGCGGTCTGTCATAACATTTTAAGCCTTCAATCAGACGTTATTGTGAGGTTTTGTATTAGTTTTCCTAGAAATTGATGAACCGGCCCCCAGACACATTTTTTTTTCTTTAAATGTGGCCCCCCGAGTCAAAATAATTGGCCACACCTATACCCACATAAGTGTTTCTAGCCCACTGTAACATCAAAGTGTTCCCACTGTTAAAAGCAGACTACAAAACACAACGTTCAGAGGCATCCAAAACTGCGTGCAAGCTCACGTCCAATAGGTCTGGGCTGATAATACATTTTCCTGGTTAATATATCCTCCCACAAGTTGTTGATAAACAATATTATTGTCAGCATTATTTTGAGAAAAAAATAAGCACACATGTATTCATTATATTATAATAATGCAAGTATTCCTTTCAAGCTTGGATTTTTCTTTTTTTTTTACTATTGTAAGTAGAAGGTCAATAACTTTCAACTATCCTAAATAACTGAACAATGAAAAATAACATTGACTCTAAAACTGTGTTGGAAATAATTGCACTTTAATAAATATTAAACACCATCAATCAATCAATCAATGTTTATTTATATAGCCCTAAATCACAAATGTCTCAAAGGACTGTACAAACCATTACGATTACAACATCCTCAGAAGAACCCACAAAAGGGCAAGGAAAACTCACACCCAGTGGGCAGGGAGAATTCACATCCAGTGGGACGCCGGTGACAATGCTGACTATGAGAAACCTTGGAGAGGACCTCAGAAGTGGGCAACCCCCCACCCCCTCTAGGGGACCGAAAGCAATGGATGTCGAGCGGGTCTAACATGATACTGTGAAAGTTCAATCCATAGTGGCTCCAACACAGCCGCGAGAGTTCAGTTCAAAGCGGATCCAAGACAGCAGCGAGAGTCCCGTCCACAGGAAACCATCTCAAGCGGAGGCGGATCAGCAGCGTAGAGATGTCCCCAACCGATACAGGCGAGCGGTCCATCTTGGGTCCCGACGAGCGGTCCATCCTGGGTCTCGACTCTGGACAGCCAGTACTTCATCCATGGTCATCGGACTGGACCCCCTCCACAAGGGAGGGGGGGACATAGGAGAAAAAGAAAAGAAGCGGCAGATCAACTGGTCTAAAAATGAGGTCTATTTAAAGGCTAGTGTATACAGATGAGTTTTAAGGTGAGACTTAAATGCTTCTACTACCATAAAGTGCAGTTTTTTTTTCCCCAGTTGTAAAACCTAGGTTTGCTGGTTAGTTTTGTTGGTGTGTTTTTTTTTGTGTTCACTTTCCAACAAATTGGGCATACGTGATAATGGGCTCATGTTGATCACTCGTTTAAAGCTGAAGTATTCCCACACAGGGACATTGGCTTTGCAATTATCGTCTTTGCTCCTAATTTTACATCATGGCGCTTCTCACCAGCAAGTCACGACCAGTTTATTCTGTTTGTTTAAGGTAAAGTACTTCTTCCCTCCACAGAGACAAAAAAATTTGGATGACGGACAAGAGGATTCACTCTTTTTGCCATTGCCATTGAATAAAGACACTCAGGTGCTGAGAGCATTGCTAAGTGAATACTTTCGTTTCCTTTGTGAAAGCAAAGTTATCAAGATTATTTTCATTTTCTCAGTCGATTGATTGATTAATGTTCAAATACACGATCCTTATGATTTAAGAGTTTGTCATTGTTTAGCACGAGTATCCAACATTGTAATAACATTTATACATTGGAAAATCGGAAAATCATCATTGGTCCGATGGAAAGTGCCCAGATTAGGCCAGAATTACTTCCCGACAGGTTTTCAGCCCAGCATCACACTGAACCACCAGAGGTCATATTTAAATGTCTCCAGGGTGTAGGCTCGGCCCATCTGATAGCGTGACGATTCTTCTGCATTGTCAAAGGCATAAAGAGTCTCACAGTGACAGAGTGCAAGCGGGAATGGTTCTAGCGGACCCTCCAGGGCCGACCGGCCGAACGGGCGCTGCGCTCGACTGCATGGACGGATCACATTATTACCCGTTGCCTCTGACTGAGTTATGTAACTTTTTCTTTTTTTTTTTTTTTACAATAAACCATGGTAAAGTCCCGCTCCATTTCTGACTACATGGACTTTAGAGGCCAATTTAATGGTAGATTTGCTTGTCTGACAGTCATGAGATTGACCGTGACATTCAATGCCAGGGGCACGTGAATGCTCTCAAGGTAAAAATGTACACATTAAAGCTATCTGCCTTGATAGCCTCTGTACAAGCAAAAATTTGATTATATGCCATTTTTGCAGCGTAAGCATATATACTTATATGCTGTATATACATATATACATATATATATGTATATATATATATATATATATATATATATATATGTATACACATATATATATATATTTATATTAGGGGTGTAACGGTACGTTTATTTGTATTGAACCGTTTCGGTACGGGGGTGTACCGAACAAGTTTCTAAGCTTAAGTCTTAACAAGCTGCTTTGCTTCTTCTGCCTCTGTTTCACACCCAGCATTGTCCCACCCACACAACCATCTGATTGGTTACATACAAGCGATAACAGCCAATCAGCAGTGCATATTCAGAGCGCATGTAGTCAATGCTTCAGCGTCGAGCAGATAGGTGTGTCGCAGGGTACTCTCCCCAAATTATAATAAACACCTCCCAATAGTAAACTACTACTAACATCACTATGAGCCTGTTGACGTTCTAGAAATTTAAACTGCAGCTCATTTCGCTCGCAGTCCCGGTTTGAGGTGAAGGCTAATTAGCTTTTAGCGTCACGATAGCTCATTTTGCTGCGTGTGTGCGTGTGTGTTAGGGGCAGCAAAGCCCTGTCTGTCTGTTATTTCACTTGAACTTCATGGTGTTCAGGGATGAATAGTCGCTCCTATTGCTATTGTACTATTTTTTCAGCTATAGTTACATTAATCATTAGTAATGTAGCAGCCTAGTTTTCAATGGCAGGGTCCCTGCTATCACATGTTGACAAAAATATAACATTTACATGATAAAAATCAACTACAGGCTTCCCAAATGCTGTAAAAAATTAAGCATGATGAGTTGACTTGAAACTGTTTAATGTTGCACTTTTTATATGTAGAAGAAAAGTTTTGTCATTTTATTTAATCCGAGCAACAAGTTGAGGCAGTTTAATGTTGATTAACGTGGGCAGAATTATTATAGCGTTCCCAATGTTAAAAGGATAAAGCCATTGTTTACAAATTTGGTAAATAAATAACCCAAAAATTAATATTTTGTTGTTTTCTTACTGCACCGGAAATGAACCAAACCGTGACCTCTAAACCGAGGTATGTACCAAAATTGTTGTGTACCGTTACACCCCTAATATATATATATATATATATTTTTGTATATATATATATATATATACATTATATATATATATATATATATATATATATATATATATATATGTATGTCTTGATTGGATTATCCGGAGAATAGTGCTCGATACCGTGGTAGAGCGCAATATGTAGGTGTGGGAAAAAATCACAAGACTACTTCATCTCTACAGATCTGTTTCATGAGGGGTTCCCTCAATCATCAGGAGATTGATGATTGAGGGAACCCCTCATGAAACAGATCTGTAGAGATGAAGTAGTCTTGTGATTTTTTCCCACACCTACATATATACATATATATATATATGTATATATATATATATACATACGGGGCGGCATGGCGTAGTCAAAAAACCTGAGGGTTGCATGTCCGCTCCCCGCCTCTTGACATCCAAATCGCTGCCGTTGTGTCCTTGGGCAGGACACTTCACCCTTTCGCTCTGTGCCGCTCACACTGTGAATGATGGGTAGTGGACAAAGTGGCCGTAGGCGCAAACTGACAGCCACGTTTCTATCAGTCTACCCCAGGGCAGCTGTGGCTACGAAAGTAGCTTACCACCCCAAGGGGTGAATGAATGATGGGTTCTCACTTCTCTGGGAAGTGCCTTGCGTATCTAGAAAAGCGCTATATAAATGTAATCCATTATTATTATTATTAATATAATGTCATAGCTGTCTTGAGTTTCCAATAATTTCTACAACTCTTATTTTTTGTGATAGAGTGATTGAAGCATGTACTTGTTGGACACAAAAAAAAAATCATGAAGTTTGGTTCTTTTATGAATTTATTATGGGTCTACTGAAAATGTCACCAAATCTGCTGGGTCAAAAGTATACATACAGCAATGTTAATATTTGGTTACATGTCCCTTGGCAAGTTTCACTGCAAATAAGGCGCTTTTGGTAGCATTCCAAAATTTGTGCAGTTCAGCTGAATTTGTTGGTTTTCTGACATGGACTTGTTTTCCACACATTTAATTCAGTACTTTGGGAAGGCCATTCTAAAACCTTAATTCTAGCCTGATTTAGGCATTCCTTTACCACTTTTGACATGTGTTTAGAGTCATTATCCTGTTGGAACACCCAACTGCGCCCAGGATCCAACCTCTGGGTTGATGATTTTAGGTTGTCCTGAAGAATTTGGATGGACATTTTTAAAGTACTGCAATGTCCAAATTCACAAAAATGTGTGCCATTTTTTTACCCCATTCGGAGCGTTTACCCGTCCACACACATTACTCACCCTAGATAGCTAAGGCAAAACATGATTTCCCTTTCTCCAAATTCCCGGTTTTCCTAGCATTTTCAGAACTTTCTTCCCATTGACAATGAATGGGCAATATGCAAACTTCTGCATATCCTACATTTTTCATCTGACTTGCCAATGCACATTAACATGAACATACTTGTGTGGACATTAGCATGCTTTCGTTTTATGCTAGTTTATTTTTGCTAATTTTGTATGTTTTAACCTAAAAATCATGGTTTGTTATACCCTCTGCTGTCATGCAAGTATGCTAACAGATCACGTGTGTTAGCATGTTAACATAATTGTGAGAACGTTAGCGTGCTAACCTTTTATACCATTTTTTTTTGTTGTTGCGAATTTTGTATGTTTAAACCTAAAAATCATGGTTTGTCACACTCGGAACTGTCATGCAAGTAGTTGCATACTTGTGAGAATGTTAGCACGCTAAAATTTTATGCTACCTCTTTCTTTGCTAACTTTGTATGTTTAGACCTAAAAATCATGTTTTTGATCATCAAAGAGCTGTCCAGTACGTTAACTGTCAGCATTTTTATGAGAATGTTAGCATGCTAAATTTTTTGCTTGCTTTTTTAAGCTAATTTTGATTGTATACACCTAAAAATCATAGTGTGTGATACTCAGTTTTAGGCCAGCTTTATGTCTTCAACATTTCAAACACTTTCAATATTCAAATTATTCTGTCATTCTACATCCCATGAGCATTTCCGTTCAGCTTCAGCATCGGGGCTTTCACACGCAATTCCTACAAGAGTTGCACATTGTAGTTATCTTTTCCTTATTCCGTCTAAAACTGTACAATCTCTGAATTCTCTGTTCTAGGTAGCTAGACTGCTTGCTATTTTTACTGAAGTACATCTCGTCGCATGTTTTGTGTCCAGAACAACTGAGCAAATGTTGCTATGAATTTGTTCCTCTGATTTAGAAAACTACTTTTTAAAGAACTTTTTGCTGCAAGCTAACTGCCACTTTGTATTTCTCTTGCAGTTACAGAGAAAGAAGTGCAACAGTGGTAAGTCTGGGCTTTCATTCCTCATTATAAGATCCACTTTCATACATTTTAGCCAGGATTTGGTTTCTAAACCAAAGTTTGCTTAATTGTATATAATTCTTCTAAGGTGTGCCCCGCCTTCCGCCCGAGTGTAGCTGGAATAGGCTCCAGCACCACTGCGTCCCCGAGTGGGACAAGGGGTTGAAAATGGATGGATGGATGGATGGGCTTCAGTTCTTAAAAATAGATTGACTTTGATGCTTGTCTGAGACAGACTTTTAGGCCTGATAACACGGATGTGTTCCTGAACTACCTTTTTGCACTATTTGGATAAGAAATATCTTATAAGGGAGGAATGGTGGGAGCTATAAAGAAATGTGACTTTCAAATACTTAATGACTACACTATACACTGTCAAAAATGACCATAAAAACTATGGCAATAATTTTTTAAATAGCAACAGTAAAACACTGTACAATCAAACATACTTAATCACAGTTGTAAATGCAGTGAATTCCTGCAAACTGTAGATAACCTAAATTACTATGGTTCTTATACGGAGAAAACACATGCCTTTACTGTGAGAATAATGAAAAATTGTACAATGCATTTGCAAATACTCTTATGTCACAAGCATGCAAATATTCTAAAATTATTCTGTCTAAAGATTCTGGAGATTGTTATTTAAATGTACCTTAATTGTTTTAGGGGTTTGCATTAGCCTCGTTAACTTTAACTTTTGGCTTACAATATGTTTTCTTGTATTTTTTAATGTAGCAAGTCGTTTCAGACATTGAGGGGTTATGTGGTTCATTGTAAACGGCATCGAAATAAACCACCTTGTGTGTTTTTGTGTACTGGAACTGGTTGCAAGAAGCTATTTAACAGATACGGGGTATTTCCGGCTCATTTTTAATAGCTCACGTGAAGGAACATTTTGCATAAGGCTATGTTGTGAAACTTGTACAAATACTTTCAAGTTATAATCATGTATTGCTCACATGTCTCGGAAACACTGGCATTTTGCAGATACTAGATACAGGGGTAGGGAACCTATGGCTCTAGAGCCAGATGTTGCTCTTTTGATGACTGCATCTGGCTATCAGATAAATCTAAGCTGACATTGCTTAACACGTTAAGTAATGAATAATTCCGCTGGTAAACACAATGTTTAAAATAACTTTCAAAATATTAAACATTGTCATGCATTTTAATCAAACCATCCGTTTTCTAACACACCTGTTAAATAAATAACAATGTTATTAAAAAGAATTAGAGACTTATTATACTGTAAAAATGTTGGTCTTACTTAAAAAATGCACGCATTTAGTCGTATTCAGAGTTAAAAAATATGATATGGCTCTCGCGGAAATACATTTTAAAATATTTGGCTTTCATGGCTCTCTCAGCCAAAAAGGTTCCCGACCCCTGCGCTAGTACCTTGTTGTGATAAGGTCCTGGATTCGATTCTATCCAAGGATCTTTTTGTGTGGATTTGCTCGTTCTACCCATGACTGCGTTGGTTCTCTCCAGGTACTCCGGCTCCCACCCACCTGGGGATAGGCTGATTGGCAACACTAAAATTGGCCACGATTTGTTTTACAGTAAATTCCTGGCAACCACAGCTGCCAGTATTATACTGTAAGTTCTATAGGTTTTTTTGTAAAAAGGTTAACAATTTATCAGTTTTTTATACTTATTTACTGTAAGCAAAAATAGTTATCAACTGTAAAATAACGGATTCCACATCAACATACCGTAATGTGCTATACCTCGTGACTGTATTTTAATCGGTGAATTCCGGCAACCACAGCTGATGGTATTTTACTGTTAATTGTGCGGATTTTTTAAAAATTTTTTTCCAGTGTAGACACTTCTGATAGCTATTCCTTCCTATTTCTTCGATATTTATCGACAAGCAGTAGGTAATGGATGGATGGATGGATGTTGATTTGCTCGGTCAGAGCCCACAATACGATGTCACATGTACAGTACCTACAGTACATACATCAAAATGACATATTTATTTGCGAGAGAAACCCAAGGCCAGGAGAAGTCACACAACAGTGGTGAGAGTGATGATTACTGTTGAAGTGTGAATTTCTGAATGTGATTGCAAAGGCATGATCTGACAGCCCCAGGCTTTCGGGTAGCAAGCTATGCACCTTCATTACGGAGACCATTCAAGCATGAGTGCAGTCGTCTCTTTTGTTTGTTGAATGCTGATGCTGCTAGGGTATTGTTTGGGGGGAAATGAAAAAACAAAGAATAGCACATCTCATAAAAGAGAGCACCATGATAAAACAATCATCCTTTCTTGTTCACACTTCAGTTCCCGTGCTTTGGTTTTAAATTTCACAATCAGATTACTCATGATTGAAGAGAGCTCCACTCGTCATTGTTAAAGGGGAACATATTCACCAGACCTATGTAAGTGTCAATATATACCTTGATGTTGCAGAAAAAAGACCACATTTCCGAACTCTAAAAGGGTGAATTTGGCGATTTAAACGCCTTTCAATTGATAGCCTGTTGGACCGATGACCTTTCACCCGTGATGTCACAACATGAAGCAATCCGCCATTTTCTAAATCTTATTACACGCACCAAGTCAAATCAGCTCTGTTATTTTCCATTTTTTCGACTGTTTTCCCGTACCTTGGAGACATCATGCCTCGTCGGTGTGTTGTCGGAGAGTGTAACAACACGAACAGAGAGGGATTCAAGTTGCACCAGTGGCCAAAAGATGCGAAAGTCCCTCGTTGGTTCCGCACACTTTACCTACGACAGAAATGGCAAGAATGTGTGGATATCTTGCGACACTCAAAGCAGATTCATTTCCAACGATGAAGTCAAAGAAATCTGCAATATTGGAAAATAGACCACCACTGAATCTGCCGATGGGAAAAAATGGGACTTATACTCCTGTGCGACTTATATATGTTTTTTTTTCCTTCTTTATTATGCATTTTCGGCAGGTGCGACTTATACTCCGAAAAATACAGTATATAGGCGCATAAAAATCAAATCTTCAACAATCTCCCAAACACTGATCATTTTGGATTATTATTAAAGAACAAAACAAAAAAATAGGAAAAAAATACAATTAGAATGAATAATATATAAGTTACTTGTCACCCTGTGGTTGAAACGGAATCCGCAGTGTCTCTGCTGCTGGTTGCAGCCAAGTAGTGGATTATAGCTTGCCTTAGTTGTCTCGGCATCCAAATAATCATCGATAACTTCCATTAAAAAGCGTGTAACTGTTAATTAGAAGGTTGATTACATTATTATGAATATCGTATTTGTGGATGTTATTCTATTGTTGTTTTTGTTGGTATTTGTATTGCTCCATTTGTAGTGTAATATTGCTCATTGTCATTTCTGTATTATTATTTATTTCGCTAACTGCGTCTTTGCTATCACTTTTATCATCATATTTGTACATATCGTATTTGCTGTTGTTGTTCAATTGTTGTTGTTGTTATTGTTGTGTTTGCTGTTGTTGTTTTTGTCTCTCTGTATAATCCCCCTCTTGTCCCGGCAATTTATCCCTCTGTCCTCCTTTTTTCCTCTTTTTGTCCCCTCCTGTGCCAAACATTAAATAATTACATTTATTAAAGTCAAACACACATAAGGCAACAAGAGATGTATCTTACGCTTCTCTTTTGTAATGTAAATCCCTGCAGCAGAAATGGGCATCTACAAACGTACATCAACAATATGATTTGCCTGAGTGGCTGGACAGTAGGGGTGTAACGGTACGTGTATTTGTATAGAACCGTTTCAGTACGAAGGTTTCGGTTCGGTTCGGAGGTGTACCGAACGAGTACACATGCTAGTAGTGACCGGGCTAGGACAACATGTAAAAAACAGAGCTGGAAGACCCTCGTAACTCGTTAAGATCTCTTGTTTGGGAACACTTTGGCTGCACGATACAACAATGGAGGACGGAGGTTTGCCGACATTGTTTAGCAGCTGCTTCTGACAACACGTCAAACATGTGTTGCACCTTTCCTGCTTCCGGCTCCCAAACCGTAGTCGAGGAGCGCAGGGGAGACACTCCTCCAGGCCTGATGTATTCTCGGGGGCAACACCCTTCACTCTACCCGGCAGTGGGTCTCCACAGCTCCGGACTCCAGGGTAAATTAAGAGTCCGGCGATTAGTTTCAAATCGTGGCTTTATTGAGGTCTTGCACACAGCCAATCCAACAAAACACGAGCCACTCCCCACACTCAGCTACCGCTCCCTCACCACGCTCCCCCACACACTCACCTCACATGCTGTCACATATTAAAGGGCCACACACACACATACGCTACTCTCATAACACATGCTAATCCATTTGAAGCGTCACCACCGCATTCAAGCAGCCGAAGTGCGAGCTATTCAGGGACAACAGAGCACGGCAAGCCCCTGGACGTCTTGGCTAAGACGTGATTTATGCCACTTCTTTTTCTGTCTCATTTTGTCCACCAAACTTATAACATTGTGCATGAATGCACAAAGGTGAGTTTTGTTGATGTTATTGACTTATGTGGAGTGTGCTAATCAGACATATTTGGTCACAGCATGACTGCAAGCTAATTGATGCTAACATGCTATTTAGGCTAGCTGTATGTACATATTGCATCATTATGCGTCATTTGTGGCTATATTTGCATCCAGCCTTTCCCTCCACCCACATTTAATGCCAAACAAACACACACCAATCGTTGGTTAGAAGGCGATCACCGAATTCATCCTCGCTTCCTCCCGTGCCGCTGTCTGTCGTGATATGGCTCAATAGCTTCAGTTTCTTTTTCAATTTCATTTTCGCTACCTGCCTCCACACTACAACCATCCGTTTCAATACATGCGTAATCTGTTGAATCGCTTACGCCGCTGAAATCCGAGTCTGAATCCGAGCTACTATCGCTATACCTTTCTGTGCTATCCGCCATGTTTGTTTATAGTGGTTTCACGCTGTGACGTCACAGGATAATGGACGGGTGGATATACCGATGGTTAAAATCAGGCACTTTGAAGCCGTTTTTCAGGATATTGCGTGATGGGTAAAATTTTCAGAAAAACTTAGAAAAATAAAATAAGTCACTGGGAACTGATTTTTATTGGTTTTGACCCTTCAGAAATTGTGATAATGTTCCCCTTTAATGAGTCCAGTTAGAGATGGCCTCCAAGGTTTCTTGTCGGAATTCCGCCCTTTAGTCCCCCAACCTCAGAATATACTGTATTTTATGGAGCCAGCCAGCCCACCTCACTCTCCCTGTTTTTTATGAAATAGTATGCATGAGTCGTCACTTGGAAATTAACTGCAGTCTACATGACTGAGTCTAAGGGGTGGGAGAGAATTTTACCAGGGGAAATGCCAGATGGCGTGTAATTAGCGCACATGTACTGACACAAGAATTAGCAAGGTTAGCAGAATGCATGTGTTGCACATTAAAATCTAATGTGCTTTATAATTCTTCCCAAAAGAGATATAATTGTTTGCCCGAAACTCACTTGAAATCAATGCTGTAATATCAATTTTGAACTAATGTTGAAACCAACCATGAAAATAATTCTACACAATTCCAAAGAAAGCACTCCAAGCCGATAACTGAGGGCTAGTGTCACTAATAAATACTTGATCTGCCTGCTGGCTTTTTATTGTATTCTTATGGACAATAATGATTCTGCTCCGCCCCGACACTTTGCAACACGACTACAAGCACAGACTGTGTGTGTGTGTGTGTGTCACCAAGTCAGATTTCTCGTACATACTCATGTTCTTGACACATGAAGGTGATTCTGAATAAAGCTGTGACGATTGGCTGAGACTAACGTGCTGTGTGTCGTCTGTGACTCCAGACATGCTGGTGTAAGTGGAATGAATGTTAGTAAATCAATTTAGCAATGTGAATTATTTCGGCTGAAAAGAATGCTTTGGTGTCACCGTGCAAGTTAAATTATGGGGGAAATAATAATCTGATGTAGTGCGATTTGTGAATCTCGTTTCTTACATGGGCAGTTAAGATCAGTCCAGAGAGACACAATATAAAACAACAACACCCAGATAAATAAAATAATGGTTACAAATGAGTTTGTATTTAATTGAATGAAATGATGTGCTACTGAAGCACAAAAATGTATGCTGTCCTAAAGGTCATGATACCCAGCCCTAGTTCCTTCAGCAAGAAGCTTAATATGAGTGTTGACTCTCATTCTGAAGCTATATGCAAGAGCTCACACCATGCTTTTTTTGAGGATGGTTCTGAGAAAGGGGAGCGATCAGGCCAGTTAAATTTCTTCAGATAGCTAGTATCACTGTTACCTAGAAAACCATTCGTATTGAGATCTTGCAGTGGCATCAAGGTACCGCTTAGATGGGAACATTATCACAATTTCAAAAGGGTTAAAAACAATAAAAATCAGTTCCCAGTGGCTCGTTGTATTTTTTGAAGTTTTTTTCAAAATTTTACCGCTCCCGGAATATCCCTAAATAAAGCTTTAAAGTGCCTTATTTTCGCTATCTTCGAAACCACTATCCATTCCCTGTGACGTCATACAGGGCTGCCAATACAAACAACATGGTGGTTACCACAGCAAGATACAGCGACATTAGCTCGGATTCAGACTCTGATTTCAGCGGCTTAAGCGATTCAACAGACTACGCATGTATTGAAACAGATGGTCGGAGTATGGAGGCAGATAGCGAAAACGAAATTGAAGAAGAAATTGAAGCTATTGAGCTTCATAGCGTGGGTGTACCTAATGAAGTGGCCCATAGCATGGTTACCTTATTAGCATCGCCGGTAAAATGTGTGGACCAAACGATCAGGACTTTCGCATCTTGGGACACTGGAGCAACTAAAATCCGTCAATTGGTAAGTGTTTGTTTCGCATTAAATGTGGGTATCTAGTTTCAAATGTACATACAGCTAGCGTAAATAGCATGTTAGCATCGATTAGCGTAGCATGTTAGCATCGATTAGCTGGCAGTTATGCCCTGACCAAATATGTCTGATTAGCACATAAGTCAACAACATCAACAAAACTCACCTTTGTGATTTCGTTGACTTAATCGTTGCAAATGCATCTGCAGGTTATCCATACATCTCTGTGCCATGTCTGTCTTAGCATCGCCGGTCAAATGTGAAGACACTCTGGTACATTCAATGGGGGTCTGGCGGCAGATTTCTTGCCAGTGGTGCAACTTGAATCCCTCCCTGTTAGTGTTGTTACACCCTCCGACAACACACCGACGAGGCATGATGTCTCCAAGGTTCCAAAAAATTGTCGAAAAAACGGAAAATAACAGAGCTGAGACCCGGTGTTTGTAATGTGAAAATGAATATGGCGGGGGCGTTACCTCGGTGACGTCACGTTCTGACGTCATCGCTAAAAGACCGATAAACAGAAAGGCGTTTAAATTGCCAAAATTCACCCATTTAGACTTCGGAAATCGGTTAAAAAAATACATGGTCTTTTTTCTGCAACATCAAGGTATATATTGACGCTTGCTTAGGTTTGGTGATAATGTTCCCCTTTAAAAACACACATACCGTATTTTTCGGACTATAAGTCGTAGTTTTTTTCATAGTGCGACTTATACTCGGGAGCGACTTATGTGGGAAATTATTAACACATTACCGTAAAATATCAAATAATATTATTTAGCTCACTCACATAAAAGGCTAGACGTTTATGATTTCATGGGATTTAGCGATTAGGAGTGGCAGATTGTTTGGTAAACGTATAGCATGTTCTATATGTTATAGTTATTTGAATGACTCTTACCATAATATGTTAGGTTAACATACCAGGCACCTTCTCAGTTGGTTATTTATGCATCATATAATGTACACTTATTCAGCCTGTTGTTCACTATTCTTTATCTATTTAAAATTGCCTTACAAATGATTGTTCTTGGTGTTGGGTTTGATCAAATAAATTTCCCCAAAAAATGGGACTTATACTCCAGTGCGACTTATATCTGTTTTTTTTCCTTCTTTATCATGCATTTTCGGCAGGTGCGACTTATACTCTGGAGCGACTTATACTCCGAAAAATACAGTATATAGGCGCATAAAAATCAAATCTTCAACAATCTCCCAAACACTGATCTTTTTAGGATTATTATTAAAGAACAACACCAAAAAATTGGAAAAAATACAATTAGAATTAATAACATATAAGTTACTTGTAATCACCCTGTGGTTGAAACGGAATCCACAGTGTCTCTGTAGCTGGTTGCAGCCAAGTAGTGGATTATAGCTTGCCTTAGTTGTCTCGGTATCCAAATAATCATCGCTCACTTCCATTAAAAAGTGTATAACTGTTAATTAGAAGGTTGATTACATTATTATGAATATCGTATTTGTGGATGTTATTCTATTGTTGTTGTTGTTTTTGTTGTCTCCGGCTATTTCTATTGGTATTTGTATTGCTCCATTTGTAGTGTAATATTGCTCATTGTCATTTCTGTATTATTATTTATTTCGCTAACTGCGTCTTTGCTATCACTTTTATCATCATATTTGTACATATCGTATTTGCCGTTGTTGTTCAATTGTTGTTGTTGTTATTGTTGTGTTTGCTGTTGTTGTTTTTGTCTCTCTGTATAATCCCCCTCTTGTCCCGGCAATTTATCCCTCTGTCCTCCTTTTTTCTTCTTTCTGTCCCCTCCTGTGCCAAACATTAAATAATTACATTTATTAAAGTCAAACACACATGAGGCAACAAGAGATGTATCTTACGCTTCTCTTTTGTAATGTAAATCCCTGCAGCAGAAATGGGCATCTACAAACGTACATCAACAATATGATTTGCCTGAGTGGCTGGACAGTAGGGGTGTAACGGTACGTGTATTTGTATAGAACCGTTTCAGTACGAAGGTTTCGGTTCGGTTCGGAGGTGTACCGAACGAGTACACATGCTAGCAGCGACCGGGCTAGGACAACATGTAAAAACCAGAGCTGGAAGACCCTGCTAACTTGTTAAGATCTCTTGTTTGGGAACACTTTGGCTGCGCGATAAAACAATGGCGAACGGAGGTTTGTCGACATTGTTGAGCAGCAGCTTCTGACAACACGTCAAACATGTGTTGCACCTTTCCTGCTTCTGGCTCCCAGACCGTAGTCGAGGAGCGCAGGGGAGACACTCCTCCAGGCCTGATGTATTCTCGGGGGCAACACCCTTCACTCTACTCGGCAGTGGGTCTCCACAGTTTCGGACTCCAGGCTAATTAGTTGCAAATTGTGGCTTTATTGAGGTCTTGCACACAGCCAATCGAACAAACACTAGCCACTCCCCGCACTCAGCTACCGCTCCCTCACCTCTCTTCCCCAAACACTCACCTCACATGCTGTCACATATTAAAGGGCCACACACACACATACGCTACTCTCATAACACATGTTAACCCATTTGAAGCATCACCACCGCATTCAAGCAGCCTCTCCTCGGCGAGTCAGGCAGGGCTAAAACAATAACAAATGTTTTTATAGCAGCAGATATAAGTCCATATTGCATTAAAAACTAGATTTTGACCCACTTCTATGGTGGAAGAACAATGAGCCCATATATCCTCTTACTGCCAAGTTAGCCAGGCTGGGGGGGGGAAAGAAAAGTTAATCTGAAGCTGAGTTGACTTGAAACTGTTTAATGTTACACTTTTTATTTGTAGAAGAAAAGTTTTGTCATTTTATTTAATCTGAGGAACAATTTAAGGCAGTTTAATGTTGATTAACGTGGACCCCGACCTAAATAAGTTGAAAAACTTATTGGGGTTTTACCATTTAGTGGTTAATTGTACGGAATATGTACTGTTCTGTGCAATCTACTAATAAAAGTCTCAATCAATCAATCAATCAAAATTAGCACCGAATATGTAGAAAGGTTTTTGTTAACAAACCATTCTGAACCTTATCTTATTTAGTTGTTATTTTATATATGTTGACCGTAATAACCCTGGCAATGGACCCTGTGTGTATATGTATGTTATGCCATTGTTTACAAATTTGGTAAATAAATAACTCAAAAATGTATATTTTGTTGTTTTCTTACTGTACCAAAAATTAACCTTACCGTGACCTCTAAACCGAGGTATGTACCGAACCGGAATTTTTGTGTACCGTTACACCCCTACTGGACAGGACTTCCATCCATCTATTCATCCATCCATTTTTCTACCCTTTGTCCCTGTTGGGGTCATGGGGGTTGCTGGAGCCTATGTGAAATAAAATAAAAAATATACTTCTAGTTTAAATCCTATATAAGGTATTATTATATACTATGTCATAAAATATAAATATATAAAACTGTCTAAATCTAATGCAAAACATTCCAATACATATAACTGGTCTTGTATCTTGTTCATGATACACCAAATTAGAGGACTATTGCACAAGTGCAGATTACTCTATAATTCATTATGAATTATGAAATACTATTTCACACTCTTTTAAAGCTTAAGGGTACCACTCTAATGTATGAACCAGTGTGTTTATCAATGCAAGCTTTCTTCTGCCTGCCAGATATATTTTAATGTTGGGTTAACTGACTGAGGAATTCAGGTGAAGTGCCTTGGCCTGAAAAATATGATACAAATTATATATTTCGGTCAGGTGCAAGCCTGGCTCAGGGAGGAGGACGCCTCCTGCCATGCAGAGTCCCCAGGGATTGTACCAACTAGTCCTTTCAACAAATTCTTTGCACTCTGAATCCCAATTCAGTTGTATATTCTGTCTGCATAATAGCGAGAATCGCTTTCATTTCCTGGCACTTCAAAGAAAACGGCATGGTGCTCTCTCCTCTTGCTGAACTTGAAGCGGCAGTCTTTAAAGCGCCTCCCTCTTGTCAATGACTGCATGGTGCTTGCTTCATTATCTCCAGAGCAGATTAAAGCTAGTTTAACAGAAGTGTGAAGCTAGCAGATGTACTCCTCCTCCAGCAATGCTCCCCTGTGAAAACTTGGGCAAGTTTTGTTAATGATCAAATGCAAAGGCTTACTTGAATGCATTTTCTAACTACAGTATTGTGAGTGTTATTATTGTCACGTTTTTTTGTTTTTTTTTAATCACGGTTTACCTCACCCCTCTTGTTTTCTCCCTATAAGTTAATGTTTAGACTTATCTTCATGGAGCTGTACTAGGAAACTGCCTACCTTTGAGTGACTTGACTTGAAATTGCTGATGAAAAGTGTCTACATTTAGTTTAATAGACATTAAGTCGCTCTCCAGATATATTGTTTCCAGAGGCAAAGGGAAGCCTTCAGACTTATCTATAAGCTGTGCATTTGCTCAAAAGAAGACGTGAAAGTAATTTGATTAGAGCGAATCACTCAGGGCTTGCTATTGGATTAGGGCGATTTTGTTATCTGTGAATGAGACAAATAGCCTTGCATTCACTTTTTTTTTTTTTTTCAAACGCATCCTTACAATGTCCCCAGTGCAGACGTAAAGACTTTATCATGATTGTGTTAACTTGAGCCTTTAATTCTACATTCCCTTTACGTGATGTGTTTGTTGTCCCAACAGGTACAAAGGCTTCATTAAAGATTGTCCCAGTGGCCAGCTTGATTCTGTGGGCTTTCAGAAGATATACAAGCAGTTCTTTCCTTTTGGAGATCCCACAAAGTTTGCCTCTTTCGTGTTCAATGTGTTTGATGAAAACAAGGTTTGTAATGTGCACTTTCAAATAACATATTCAAGGAAACCCTTACAGTTGTGACTGGAGATGTGCCGAGTAATCAGCCATCGACCAGTATCGGCAGATTTTCGAGAAAAATATGTGATCGACCTTTGCCGATTAATGCCTTTTTATGCAGATCCCCCTTTGGCTTCTATATTATTTATTTTTGGTCTCTCGGCTGACAGTGGCAGCTAGCAGCTACATGTTTATCCCAATACACAGTTAATAATCATTACCTCAAGATAAACTGCATTTTTTTAGTACTCTAAAGCAGTGGTTCTCAACCTTCTTTCAGTGATGTACCCCCTGTGAATTTTTTTTCAATTCAAGTACCCCCTAATCAGAGCAAAGCATTTTTGGTTGAAAAAAAGAGATAAAGAAGTTAAATATAGCACTATCTCATCAGTTTCTGATTTATTAAATTGTATAACAGTGCAAAATATTGCTCATTTGAGCTGGTCTTTCTTGAACTATTTGGAAAAAAAGATATCAAAATAACTAAATGCTTGTTGAAAAATAAACAAGTGATTCAATTATAAATAAAGATTTCTACACATAGAAGTAATCATCAACTTAAAGTGCCCTCTTTGGGGATTGTAATAGAGATCCATCTGGATTCATGAACTTAATTCTAAACATTTCTTCACAAAAAGGAAATATTTAACATCAATATTTATGGAACATGTCCACAAAAAATCTTGCTGTCAACACTGAATATTGCATTGTTGCATTTCTTTTCACAGTTTATGAACTTAAATTCATATTTTGTTGAAGTATTATTCAATAAATATATTTATAAAGGATTTTTGAATTGTTGCTATTTTTGGAATATTTAAAAAAAATCTCACGTACCCCTTAGCATACCTTCAAGCATCCTCAGGGGTACGCTTACCCCCCTTTTGAGAACCACTGCTCTAAAGTATCATTATCAAATATAATTATCACGGGAGGACGATCCTAAACATGTTACACACCGAGTGTTAGTAAGCCAGTAACAGCAAATGCTGATCGCTAAGCTAGCTACTAAGGTATTATTTGTATTTGTATAGACTTATATAGCGCTTTTCTACCTTCAAGGTACTCAAAGCGCTTTGACACTACTTCCACATTTACCCATTCACACACACATTCACACACTGATGGAGGGAGCTGCCATGCAAGGCGCTAACCAGCACCCATCAGGAGCAAGGGTGAAGTGTCTTGCTCAGGACACAACGGACGTGACGAGGTTGGTACTAGGTGGGATTTGAACCAGGGACCCTCGGGTTGCGCGCGGCCACTCTCCCACTGCGCCACACCGTCCCTTGAGAATGTTTACGTCAACTAATGTCTTCTTCGCTTTGTGACGCGGGTCCAAAATGGCTCTTTGAACGGTAAAAGTTACCGATCTCTGAACCATGTATATCATATATTTCCAAATGGTTCAACCGCCACCCGCTGGAATCTATTTAAAATCTATTTTTTCGTCATGTCACCCGCCCGACCCGCATAAACCGTGGACTCCACAGATGAGACCGCAAACCGTGCATCTCTACTAGATATATATGGAGTATCGTGACATGGCCTAAAAATATTGAGATAGTCCGAGTCCATGGTTCTCGCCCGGAAAAGGGTGGAGCGCCACCTCCGGGCCGGGGAGGAGACCCCGCCCCAAGTGGAGGAGCCCAAGCACCCAGGAGTCCTGCCCACGAGTGAGGGAAGAGTGTATCTTAAAACAACACAAGAAAAAAAAAAAAAAAAAAAAAGTGCTTGGTAAACTTTAAGAAGTCGAGATGAAACCGCATTGCAATAGAAAGTAACCAGTGCGAATCAACCTTAAAACATTTTAAAAAAACAAGTAATATGGGGGTCTTTACATCCTTGCAAATAAACCACAATACATATTAAAATGGATCAATCCCAACATTATTATATCATTTATAGTTAGATATTCAGCCAGGAAATCCCAATTTCTGACTTGCCCTTATTAGCCAAATTCTTTGAAAACACAACTGTATTAATATAAAAGTATTAATATACGCACTACCTTAACAGCTTGGTGGGAATCAAACAAATAAAAAAATGGGTCCGGGCAGCACAGTGGAAAAGGGGTTAATGCGTCTGCCTCACAATACGAAGATCCTGAGTTCAATCTCAAACTCAGGATCTTTCTGTGTGGAGTTTGCATGTTCTCCCCGTGACTGGGTGGGTTCCCTCCGGGTACTCCGGCTTCCTCCCACCTCCAAAGACATGTACCTGGGGATAAGTTGATTGGCAACACTAAATGGTCCCTAGTGTGTGAATGTGAGTGGGAATGTTGTCTGTCTATCTGTGTTGGCCCTGCGATGAGGTGGCGACTTGTCCAGAGTGTACACCGCCTTCTGCCCGATTGCAGCTGAGATAGGCACCAGCGTCCCCCGCGATACCAAAGGGAATAAGCGGTAGAAAATGGATGAATGGATGGAAAAATGGGTCCCTGCTCGCTCCCCGCCAAATTAAGCCTATTTGGAATAATCCTGATTGTCTGCTTAACAACAAACCATCTAACTTTCCAATATGGCATGATAAGAGAGTCAGATGCCTTGAACATATCATTAATGGAAACAGTTTTAAAAACTTAATAACCCAGTATGCAATAAATCATAACAAATTCCTAGAATAAATACAAATCAAATCTGTAATCAGTGCAAAATTCAACAAAACAACATGGGAAAGTAACCCCAGTATCGTTAAATTCTTCAAAATATTTGCTCCTGTCGTTGTATTCGTTTAATCTGGAGCCATAAGATGTTTAAAGACAACATGATGCATAAACTTAAAATCAGAAGTATTTATTCCCTTTTGGATACAATTCTTAATACTATTTGTCTAAGTGCTATCTGTCCGTAGTAGCATTTATTACGGCGACTTACACATGGCTGTCTGGAGGCGCCCTCCCCCTCGCGCTCTTTCGTAATCGCTTCGTCCGTCATTATCTTAATTATATCCCAATATAATATATTCCAACACTCCCAAAACTTTATCCAAATGTAATGCTTTATTATTTAAAAAGATAACACAATAGCTATACCAACTTCCAAATGGAACCTAGATGTATCCACAAGCTGTGACACAGAATTCTGAAAACAAATATGCCTCAATACTTCTCATTTGATTAAGAATCCAAAATTAACATTTAACATTTTACAGAATACATTACACCGGTCAAAGAATGTTTAAAATGGGTTCAGCTGACTCTAACATTTGTGTACACTGCTCAGATAATAAGACTCACTCTCAATGTGGTCCTTTTCTCCCGTCAATAACTTCTGGCGTGGAGTGTGTGAGAACCTTTCACTCGCCTTAGAGATTCCCATTTCCACCTCCCACTCACTCTGCCTGTTGGGTAATCTCTCCACAACTGATTTTGATACAAAAAAAAAACATACCTCCTTAACAACGCATTAGGCATCGCCAAGAAAACTATTCTCAGGAATTGGAAATCAAAAAATTATTTATGTAAAACAGGGTTTCCCTGAGACTTATACGATGGGGTGGCGGGGGCGTAGTCACCATGATGTCATCAAATAATTTGTCTAATCTGTTATGATATGATTTTCTTAAAAAACGTTTTTTTAGCAGTGTTTTTTTACAATTGATTCTCTTTAGTTTTATCTTACTTCTGAATGTGTGTTTTAACTCCTGTGCTGCACTTTGTGAAACTTTTATTGTTTTCTAAAATATGTTGTATAAATAATAGTCAATTGGATTGGATAAAAAGGCAAAAAATGTATACATACATTTAAAAACTATTATGTTATTATTCATTAGCATTAGGATATATTTTTAGATCGTTTTGCCATATTTTCAATTGCTTATTGTACATTGTGCTTTGAGAATTTTTCAAGTGTCATTCTAGAGACTGTTAATGACTCTTTTTTTATTATTGAAAAACTGCTAGAAACAAATCAAATCTTCTTTTGATGTTATTATAAAATGTTGTGTTTAGAAACACTTAACTTCTGTCCCTCGATGTTGCTGACGGAAATGGCGAGCTACAGCAAGAATGACGTCATGTGTGATGATGATGTGTGACTCAAATGAGAGAGTTGGGTTGAAGATAATACTGAGATTCTTTACCAAGTCACTTTTTGTAATTGTTAAAGGTAGGTGAGGCTGGGGCGGTGAGTGGAATGGCTGGATAGAGTTGTTGTGTCCGGGATGTCATTGTGGTTGTGGTGTTTAATGTACTCAGGGGGTGCTTGTGCACTGGTTGGGGTCTTAACCAAGGTGTGTTACTGTTATCTGGCCGGTAGGCTTTCCTGACAGGGGGGCCATGGTGTTTTTGTTTTTGACATGTTTTTGACTGTGTTTTAAATAAGTTTTTATTTTAATTAATTTAATAACTAATTAATTAATTTTTTTAACAGATGTGGATTGGGCGGTTGGTTGTCTTTGCTTCCGATTTGTGTGGTGTCGAGTGGGTTTTGCTTCCTGTAGGGCAGAGTCCGTGCCCGTCTGTTCCGGCCTCACGCTTTGCGGTTTGTGCCGGTGGCTTGGTGCGGGGGCAGCGCAGACCTCTTATTTGGTGTGAGTGATGTGGCCCGGTTGTTTGGGTAGTGGTGTGTTTGTATGTGTGTAAGTATGCATGCATGCATACATACGTACATATGTATGCATGTACCCTCCCCGGGCTGCGAGTCTTAGTTGGGGCCTGCCACGTCTGGTCTGTCGTGGCAGCTCGGTGCGCTGCTTGGTATTCTGCAGTGTTGCAAGGCGGCCAGCTGTTGGGGTAGTGACCTTGTATGTCAGCGTATCTGTTATTTTTATTTTCTTTCTTTCTTCTCTCTTCCTCTTTCGTTACGGGGAGCCTCCGCCAAAGAAGTTGCTGGATGTTCCGTCTCTATCGTTAGGGTCCTTGCAGGTAGGATTTGTGGTTCCCGTGGCCCCATGCTATGCGGTTCTGCGGTGGTCGACTTTGGTGAGCGGCCTAGAGTGGGCCCTGCCTTGTGTTCTCCTGAGGGGGTCGGGCTCGTGTGGGCTCGGTTGCTGGTGGAGCTGGGCGGTCTTCCCGTCCGGCTGTGGGGAGTCTCTGGTCCCGTTTTCCTGCCCGCGTGGAGTGTGGTCTCTTTCTGGCTTTTTTGGCTGGCTGTCCTCTGCTTCTCCCGTGCCTTGTCCTCTGCTGGGCGCGTCTGTCTACGGCCTGCCGCTGGCCTGCTGCTGGCCTGCCGGGCAGCACGGAGGGCCCGCTCTGGGGGTATTGTCCCAGGCCAGCCTGACTGCATGGGGCCGGTGGCCCCTTGTTCCCTGGGCACCGCACCTGCTGTTTTGAGTTGGGCTCTCTCGGTGGATGGAGTCGTACTTTGGCTACCGCACATACTGGGAGACAAATATATTGTACATACAAATACACATACGGTATATACTCACATACACACAATTATTCATACATATGTACATAGGTACATACGCTCCCGCATACATACACAAATACAGTACATACATACACACTAACGGTACACACATCCACTGTACAAACGTATGCATACATACACTCATGCTGAATTTCCCCCAGGGATCAATAAAGTACTTTCTATTCTATTCTATAATTATGTTTCATCAAACATATATTAACATTTTTACCCTAGGGGAAACTGGGTAAAACCGATAAAGCTTAACCTATTTTTACTAAAACAAACTACAAGGTTTATATAGTTTGCTTCGCTTTTTTCTCCTCCATTTGTCTGTTTTCTTTTCTAATTCAAGTTTTCATTACATATGTGTAATGTTGCATTTGAACCAATTGTATTGTTGATATTTGAGGTAATTATTATTATTTTTTTCATTAGCAGTAGTGCTATTTCTATTGGTATTTTAATTGATCTTTTTGTAGTGCAATAATTTTAATTGCCATTTCTGTGTTATTAATATTTACTTCACTATCTGCTTCTTTCCATCCCCTCATCCTCTGGTCCAACCGCGCCAAACATTAATATAAATCAATATAATAACCTCAAATAAACATAAGGCAACAAGAGAAGTATCCCACACATTTCTTTTGTAAAGTAAATCTGTGCAGCAGATATAGGCATCTACATCAACAATATGATTTGCCCGAGTGGCTGAACAAGACAAAAAAAAAATTACAATAACCAGCTATTAACAGGTAGTAACAAGAGAATGTAGTGAGAAGATCATTTCAAAGCAACTGTTGTGCATGCTGCTAATGGTTATTAATACACGTAATAGAAGGGTGGATCAATCCATAAACTGGAGGTGTAGATACCAACGATGCTATCAGTATATGATCGATACTAGAGTAATTTCATCATTTATATTCTTATTTTCACAAAACATTTGTTTTTGTATTTTTTATTAATGTTTACAAATTCAGTGAATAAATCCCGAGACACAAGAGGACTTTGAAGGCAAAAAACTAATTTAATTGAGTTGTTGTGTATATTGACTTTGTTTTGCTTAATCAATTGTATGTATTAAATAAGGGTTTAAGGAGCCAGTTTTATACTTTTATATTGTCAATAGTACTCACCAGAAAATTTAAAAAAATATGGTAAATATATGTGACCGATATTGGCCGATCTCACTCATGGATGATCAGTATCGATATTGGCAGCATGAAATCGGGACACCCCTAGTTGTGACACGTGACTTGTCTGGTTAGTTGTATTAAATAACAATTGTTTTGCAACCAACGCATTTAACCACTGACATCTGTATTTATCCGATCGGAAATATAAATTGGAACTTTCTGATTTGTGTCCTCCGCATCCTGTTTCAGCTAATTCATCGCCAGAATATTCCATTCTTAGAAAATAAATCACTTTTTAACATCCTATTAGAGACATAGCTTATTATGAACACATGTTTGTGAACCCTTCACGCCAAATGTGATTGTTTTTTTCTACGGAGTTGCATTTTTTACGACTAAAACACTTAACTGAAGGCCAAACTGTTAGAGTATGTATTATGTAGATCAAAACTGTTACTGTCGGTATTTTGAAAATCATTTAAAGAGGCCTAAAATTCCATCCCTGCACATGTAGGTAAGCCCCTGCAGGGTTGTTGTCTACTTTTAAGATGGTTTGTGTCTGGAAGACGAGACAGTCCCTCTGCCTGTTGTTTATCTTTGACCTTCATTAACGTTATGCGCCCCATTGTTGGAGAAGGCATTGATCCCATAACAGTTTTTATGACTTGTGTAATGAGCATTTCCGCTGAAGATAGTCTGCTGAGGGCCTGGCTGACCCCCTGCAGCAGTGTTTTTCAACCTTTTTTGAGCCAAGGCGCTTTTTTTAATTGAAAAAATCCAGAGGTACACCACCAGCAGAAATCATTGAAAAAATAACTTAAGTAGACAATAAAAAGTTGTTGTCGCAATTGTCGGATACGAATTTAAACCAAAACCAAACATGCATCACTATAGCTTCTGTCTCAAAGTAGGTGCACTGTCACGACCTGTCACATTACGACATGACTTATTTGGACTTTTCCCGTGTGTAGTGTTTTAATTCTTGTCTTGCCCTCTTATTTTGGTGGCTTTTCCTGTTGCAGTTTCATGTATTCTTTTGGCGCTATTCCCCGCACCTGCTTTGTTTAAACAATCAAGAATATTTCAGTTGTTGCTATTTTTTTTTTGTGTGGACAGTGTTGTCATGTACGAATGTACTTTGTGGACGCCGTCTCTGTTCCATACACTGTAAGTTTTTGCTGTCGTCCAGCATTGTGTTTTGTGTTTACTTTGTAGCCAGTTCAGTTTTAGTTTCATTCTACATAGCCATCCCTAAGCTTTAGTGCCTTTTCTTAGGGACACTCACCTATTGTTTATTTTTGGTTTAAGTATTAGATACCTGCTTTGTTTAAACAATCAAGAATATTTCAGTTGTTGCTATCTTTTTTTGTGTGGACAGTGTTGTCATGTACGGATGTACTTTGTGGACGCCGTCTCTGCTCCATACACTGTAAGTTTTTGCTGTCGTCCAGCATTTTGTTTTGTGTTTACGTTGTAGCCAGTTCATTTTTAAGTTTCATTCTACATAGCCATCCTTAAGTTTTAATGCCTTTTTTCGGGGCACTCACCTATTGTTTATTTTTGGCTTAAGCATTAGATACCTTTTTACCTTCACACTGCCTCCCGCTGTCGCCTGCATATTGTGATCACGAAAAACCTTCGTCGTCTCACACGACGTGTTCTCGACATCTATAAAGCAATTAGCTACCGGCTTCCACCTACTGATGTGGTATAAATAACATGGTTACTCTGCCGAGCTCTAGACAGCACCGACACACAACAACGGTATATTTTTTTCAGATTATAATTACTGGTTTGCAAAAAATAATTTTTAACCCAAATAGGTAAAACTGCATAATCTTCCACGGCACACTGGTTGAAAAACACTGCCCTACAGCACCAGCTAAATGCTGAGAAGAATGTAGCCAGGAAGTGAGGCTGAGCGCTGCACCAAGAGGAAGACGCTCTGTTCAAGATGGTTGCATGCAGCGCTGGGCCACTCAGTAGCTTGAGGCTACCGCTCATAACTTGATGAGTTGGTCTGAATCACATCATGTCATCTTTCTCTTGCCGTCCAACCCGTATTGTAATGATGCACATTACACTATGCATATTACAGTTATGCACATAACCATAATGAAATTGACATTTTCCACAAATGGAAAGTGGAATCCATATTGTTGAACACACAGGAAGACGAGGTACTCTCCAGTACACAGTGGTTGTGTGTTTGTGTCGTGTAACTTTTTTGGATTGTGAGCTGTTGGGCATCAATCTAACTAATGACCAGCGGTGACATATTTCTGCTCCGGGGAGAGAGCCAGGTGCAGGGCAAAAAATAGCAGCTAACTTGAAGCAAGTGTCTGGCCCCATTTTCAGCGGCAAGGACATCTCTGAAGAAGTGCAAAGTAAATGTCCTCCATCTTTTTCCTCCCCTGTGCTTCTCCCTAGGATGGACGCATCGAGTTCTCAGAGTTCATCCAGGCGTTGTCTGTGACTTCTCGCGGGACACTGGATGAGAAGCTTAGATGTAAGAAGATGCACCCTCTATCACTAGTTTTGACTTTTAAATAACAGGATTTAGGATTGTAAGGGCCCTGTTGATTTGTAAGGCACAGCTGGGTCATAACTGCTGTGTTGACTAAGGCGGCGAATATTTGGGTATCCCACGATTAGATTCTTGGGGTCACTATTCGATTCAGAATCGATTTTTTTTTTTCAATTCAACACGATTCTCGAATTAAAAAACGATTTTTTCCCGATTTAAAAGGATTCTCTATTCATTCAATACATAGGATTTCAGCAGGATCTACCCCAGTCTGCTGACATGCTAGCAGAGTAGTAGATTTTTGTAAAAAGCTTTTATAATTGTAAAGGACAATGTTTTATCAACTGATTGCAATAACGTAAATTTGTTTTAACTATTAAACGAACCAAAAATATGACTTATCTTTGTGAAAATATTGGACACATTGTGTTGTCAAGCTTATGAGATGCGATGCAAGTGTAATCCACTGTGACACTATTGTTCTTTATTTTATTATTTTTATAAATGTCTAATGATAATGTCAATGAGGGATTTTTAATCACTGCTATGCTGAAATTTTAACTAATATTGATACTGTTGTTGATAATATTCGTTTTTGTTTCACTACTTTTGGTTTATTCTGTGTCGTGTTTGTGTCTCCTCTCAATTGCTCTGTTTATTGCAGTTCTGAGTGTTGCTGGGTCAGGTTTGGTTTTGGAATTGGATTGCATTGTTATGGTATTGCCTTGTATTGTTTTGTTGGATTGATTAAAAAAAAACAGAAAAAAAGATTTTTTAAAAATGAGAATCGATTCTGGATCGCACAACGTGAGAATCGCGATTCAATTTCGAATCGATTTTTTCCCACACCCTTAGTGTTGACTACAATTTAACAAAAATTAACACTCCCTGTGGTGTGTTATTAAGTATTGCTAAGAAATACAGTTTGTTTTTTTCATCCCTGTTGTCGCAATTGCTTTTTTTTCTCCTCAGGGGCGTTCAAGCTGTATGACCTGGATAATGACGGCTACATCACCCGTGATGAGATGTTGAACATAGTAGATGCCATTTATCAGATGGTGGTGAGTAAAGTGTTCTACTGTTGAGGTTTCACTGTACGCTAGCACGTCAACGGATTGGGTCTGTGCTAGAGCTCTTAACTCAACACACTTGTAACTCAAATTAACATATCCCATTTCCATTGAAATATATTGATATGGATATTGGATCAGTTCACAGCCGAGTGTGAAGTGACCGGGATGAGAATCAGCACCTCCAAGTCCAAGTCCATGGTTCTCGCCCGGAAAAGGGTGGAGTGCCCTCTCCGGGTCGGGAAGGAGACCCTGCCCCAAGTGGAGGAGTTCAAGTACCTCGAAGTCTTGTTCACAAGTGAAGGAAGAGTGGATCGTGAGATCGACAGGCGGATCAGTGCGGCGTCTTCAGTCATGCAGACGCTGTATCGATCCGTTGTGGTGAAGAAGGAGCTGATCCGGAAGGCAAAGCTCTCAGTTTACCGGTCGATCTACGTTATCATCCTCACCTACGGTCATGAGCTTTGGGTCATGACTGAAAGGACAAGATCACGGTACAAGCGGCCGAAATGAGTTTCCTCCGCTGGGTGGCGGGGCTCTCCCATAGAGATAGGGTGAGAAGCTCTGTCATCCGGTAGGAGCTCAAAGTAAAGCCGCTGCTCCTCCACATGGAGAGGAGCCAGATGAGGTGGTTCGGGCATCTGGTCAGGATGCCACCCGAAGGTGTTTAGGGCACATCCAACCGGTAGGAGGCCACGGGGAAGACCCAGGACACGTTGGGAAGACTTTGTCACCCGGCTGCCCTGGGAACGCCTCTGGATCCCCCGGGAGGAGCTGGACGAAGTGGCTGGGGAGAGGGAATTCTGGGCTTCCCTGCTTAGGCTGCTGCCCCCGCGACCCGACCTCGGATAAGTGGAAGAAGATGGATGGATGCATGGATGGATAAATTGATATCAATATTGGTGCTGTGCTCTACCAAAACAGCACACTTTCAACATGTAACATGCCTTTTAAAAACAAAAAAAAACTTTTAGATAAGAAATAATGTATAAAAACAGCCAGCCAGTCAGCCAATTACAGTTTTTATATCATTGAATACAAATAAAGGCTGGCTTTATGTTACCACGGTGAGATTTAGTGGCCACTGCTAACACATACACAAATGTATGAAGTATGAACTCATAATGTACACCATTTAGCTTTTAGAGTGGACTTCCACGATATGTATTTCCAGCCGCTTCCTCGGTCAAACACACCCATTTGACATATTTTCATGGATAAACGTCAGCCGTTTAGACAACATTTTATATATTTTGCTGGCATTACACTTATTCTGCTTCACTATGGGTCAACCTACCAGTGATATGCATGAATTGCTTTGCCATGTTAGCGACACGCTCCATTATGTTTTTGATGATTGATTTCTTTCATTCAATGAATATCATCTGCTTCTTCTTCTCAGCACTGTCATTCACACTCACCTCTTTCATTCCCAAAGATGTGAAACAGTGTGATGTTGATCTCTAGCTATAAGATAATGCTTGCGAGTAAAACACACACTGTTTTTGTCGGATATCATGGGGTTCACTGTGGCATTCACTACACCATCTAATAGCGGCAATGCTTGGAACTCACATTTTTGCTTCCAACTTAAAGCATAACTATTAGCTGAGACACAGCTCTCATCTCAAAATACTCCTAAATTGGGGAACTCTTTACGAGGAAGTGCTCTTTTTCTGGAATTTTGCCTATAATTCACAATCATTATGAAAGACAGATGTATTTCTTAATGCATTCTAATTGGTTAATAAACGAAAATTAAAGTCCACTTACAATGGAGTCAATGGAAGTCCTCTATTCCCCCCATAAAGCCCTTGAAATAACCATCCAAAAAGCACTAATAATACTCCATTTACATGTTGTGACTTAAATATTAACCAAGTATCAATGATATTGTTATTATAAACGCTAAACAAAACAACGCTAATGCAGACAAACTATTTATAGACGTGTCGTGACCACAGAGAGCTAACGTGGTTATATTGACATCATCGGCTGGTGAGCTGCTTTCTCGCCTCAGAGATCATGGAAGTTTATTGTAAATCATAAATAATGCATCTTACCTTGATAGTAGAAGGATGACGGCATAATCCGACCAGTTGGTCAACTTTGAGAGAAAGACATGAGAAGACGCTTGGTTCTACCCCCCTTTTTTCTTTGCCAGGATTATGAGTCAATTTTTTTTAAACGGTAATATATGAACATCCTATCAGTTGGCATCCCAGTGACAGCAGACATTGTACAGTAAGTGAGATCTTATGTTTGTTGATTCTTGTAAAGTTTGTAGCAATCATTTATGTTGTCAAAGGAAAAAGTGGAGGTTGTGATGCCTAAAATTAGCAAAATACATAAAGAATAACTATTATGAATTTTCCTGTTATTACATTACAGGGTGTATATAAAACGATGATTGAAAACACAAGTGTTTTAAGCGGTCTACAGGCAGAATGGAGCAACTCCACTAGGCTTCATTGTAAGCGCACTGTGATCACATTTATTTACTTGTTAGAATACATCAAAAAAAAAAGAAGAACATATGTTCTTCTCTTACATATGAATGATGGGCAAAATTCCCAAAAAAGTGCAGTTCCCCTTTAAATTGAGGTACCACTGTACTGTACTGTACTTTGGCTCCCGCACATACTGGGAGACAAATATATTGTACATACAAATAAACTCACATACCCACAATTATTTATACATATATACATACATAGATTCATTCATACATACATACTCACACACATAGGTACTTACGCACAACCATAAGTACATACGCTCCCACATACATACACATTCTGTACATAAACATACATACACTAATCTATATTATCATGTTTCATAACGTTGTCCCGGTAAGGGACACTAAGTAAAACACGGCACACCGATACAACTTAGCCTATTTATACTATAACAATCTACAAGGTTAATATAGTTTACTTCTCTTTCTTCCCCGCCATGTATCTGCTTTCGTTTGTAATTTAAGTTATCATGACATATATGTATCGTTGCTTTTCAAACAATTGTTTTGTTGGTAATAGAGGTAATTATTGTTATTATTGATTATTAATAGTGCTGTTTATTGCTTCATTTATAGGGCAATAATGTTCATTGTCATTTCTGTGTTACTAATATATACTTCACTAACTACTTCTTTGCTTTCGCTTTTCATATCATATTTGTATTTATCGCATTTGCTGATGTTGTTCTGTTATTTTTGTTGTCTCTGTCTTATCCCCTTCTTGTACTCCATTTTTTCTTCTTTCTAACTAACCCCTCCTGCTCTGGTCCGGCTGCGCCAAACATTAGATACATCCATTTAATAAAGTCAAACAAAAATAAGGCAACAAGAGAAGTATCCCACACTATTCTTTTGTAAGGTAAATCTGTACAGCAGATATGGGCATCTACGTCAGTATAATTTGGAAAGGACAAAATAAAAGTGGTATAGCTGTATTTGGACCGTGTTGCTTTTGAAGTCTCAGATGTAACAAGGTGTTATTTCAGGGAAACACGGTGGAGCTTCCAGAAGAAGAAAACACACCAGAAAAGCGAGTGGACCGCATTTTTGCAATGATGGACAAGGTTGGTGTTTTCTGGACTATGTCTTGTTTACCAATACAATAACGTATAGTAGCTGCCACCTCCAAGGCATTGACTGTTAAATTTAGCACATATCTAGCACGGCGTCAGTCGTACTGTCAACATTATATCGTCTCCTTCCACACTTTCCCTGAGTGCCAGTGCCCACTCTCTGAGCTTAAGGAATCTACTTGGCTTCAGTGAAAGATGAATCCTGCATGGGCGTGCTCTGTGCTTTAGAAGAGCTGTGCAGCAGAGCAGCACTTGGCGATTTGTGTCAGCACTCTGGCTGGAATCCAAGCCACCAAGCCAACATCAGTTGAGCAGCAATGTGGTCTGCGCAAGACCCTCTTTTGCCCCCTGCTGGTAAGACTGTGTGACTGCATGAAAAGGCTTCAGGTTCTCTCGCTTGTGTTCCACTTTTAGAATGCAGACGGAAAGCTGACTCTGCAGGAGTTCCAGGAGGGCTCCAAGGCTGACCCCTCTATTGTTCAAGCGTTGTCTCTCTATGATGGACTCGTGTAGGAATGGAAGGTGAGCACGCCACCTGCATACTCCGACAAGTGAGGAAAGTTCCAACCCACAATTGTGCTTTTTCCCCCCCCCAGCACAAAGCTAATATAAATAACAGTGTGTGTAGTGGCCATATATAAGGAACACAAAAAAAAACAACACATTGAACGGCCCGATTCCAAAGCGAAGCAGCTGCTTTCTGCTCTCAGTTTGTTCTTATGAATTATTCAAGCGACCCACTTGTTTGCTGGCAATCAAATGGTCTTGCAGTGCCGAGCGAAGAGGAAGACAAGCCTCTCTCCTCTCTCGCTGCCTCATGTAATCCACCAGCCGCTGCCAATTGTTGCTGACGTTGTTGTTCAGCGTTTTGTCAACTGTGAAGTGAGCTTGTGAACGCATATTTTGAACACGCCGCCGCACCGTCGAAGTGATTAACCGCGCATGTTCCGAGGAAAGACAGGTGATCATTCGCCAAACCTCTTGGGCGGGTCCAGCTTGGCACCCCAAACAGGGGAAGACAAGGACACTAGCACACTTGCGCATTCAGTAGTGGACTGACAATATTTGAAGTTTCCATCAGCAGACGTTTGTCAGGATTTCTTCCCTAAGGAATCATACGTATCTTCGGATGGCCCTGCCCTTAATTTAATGTGCTTATGCTGCCACTTTATATCGTCTGTGCTTTCTTCAGCAAGAGGACAAATTCCCTCTGAGAGGTTCTCCAGACTTTTCACATGCAGAACCACAGACTCTGGAATTGAACATGGACGGGTTATAAAAGCAGCGTGTTGTTAAATGTAAATATTATGGTAATTTATTGCCTGCTTTGCTGTATTGAAGAGATTCCCCCTCTCTTAAAAATGGAATGAAGTTTTATTTTTTATCAAAGTTGAACGGAAATGTTTTGCACTGCATTTTTCACTACTATTGTGGGATTGTTTTGTTCTCACGGTATGAGTTTCCTCTTGAGAGAATAGTTTTTATGTGTCTGAAAGTGTTGACGGAGCGGTGAGTTTTCTATAGGTTATTTTACGATGTTTGCAGCCTGTCAGTCCTTTTGTGTTTTCACTTCCCCGAGTTCCCCGTGAGCACAAGTGTCTGCACTGCAATGGCCAAGCAACAGCACCAAATTCTGAGGTCTTGCATCTGACAAGCAAACACCCCCATTCTGCTTGTAAACTTTTTGCGAGCAGCTATTGTCCACTTTGTATTTGTCCGGCCAAGTGAGGCCAGAGTACGCAATCGTGCCGTCTACCAATTCTTATTCAATGTATGAGATTTTAATGCCTTATGCAAATGGTCATTTACTCAATGACAAATGCCATTTACCTGTCAATTATCAGTATGAGCGCAAAGAATAAAATGCATTTATTGTGTATTTGTGTCTTTTTTGTCATGAGATGTGATGTTTGGAATGAATACTTAATTAACTGCATTAATCAATCCATCCAGGAATTCACAATCAAGCAAATTCAACTAATTACCGCAAATTATACGCAGCCTTGTGACTTTGTCCAATGTTTGCAAGTTTCTCATAGGGCTGGGCGATATTGGCTTTTATTAATATCTCGATGTTTTTATCCTATATTGCGATATACGATATATATCTCGATGTTTTGCCTTAGCCTTGAATGAACACTTGATGCATATAATCACAGAAGTATGATGATTATATGTGTCTACATTCTTGTTCATACTGCATTAATATATGCTCATTTTAAACTTTCATGCAGAGAGGGAAATCAAAACTAAGTCAATTGACCAAAACTGTATTTTTTAAATACTCTTCATTCTCTCGCGGGTGAATTTTTAAATGAAAGAACACATTGGTAGTGCTGCTACCTTTTGTAGCAACACTTCTGCTGCATACTTTGCATTGCTGTTGTCTGCTGAATATCTTCCCGCTTGAAGCCAAACCACCGCCAGATGTGAAGTGAAGTGAATTATATTTATATAGCGCTTTTTCTCTAGTGACTCAAAGCACTTTACATAGTGAAACCCAATATCTAAGTTACAATCAAACCAGTGTGGGTGGCACTGGAAGCAGGTGGGTAAAGTGTCTTGCCCAAGGACACAACGGCAGTGACTAGGTTGGCAGAAGCGGGAATTGAACCTGCAACCCTCAAGTTGCTGGCACGGCCACTCTACCAACTGAGCTAAACCGAGATAAATATGATGGACCCCCTGCTGTTTTTTTGGGCATTAATTGTTCTTCCTCCATTTGTGATCAGTTTCGCACTTTCTCTCTCTTGTAATGTCACTCGCACCACTCCGTTTGCACATCCTGCCTCAGCTAACGTTAGCCCATACTTGCCAACCCTCCCGCATTTTCCAGGAGACTCCCAAAATTCAGCGCCTCTCCCGAAAACCTCCCGGGACAAATTTTCTCCCGAAAATCAGGTGGAGCTGGAGGCCACGCCCCCTCCAGCTCCATGCGGACCTGAGTGACATGTCGACAGCCTGTTTTCACGTCCGCTTTCCCACAATACAAACAGCATGTCTGCCTAATGACGTTATAACTGTAGAATGATCGAGGGCGAGTTCTTGGTTTCTTATGTGGCTTTATTGTTAGGCAGCTTCATTAACATCCTCCCTGCGCGGGAACAACACACAACAACAGCAGTCCGTTTTCGTCTACCGTAAAGCAGTTTGTCTGCCGTAAACAGCAATGTTGTGACACTCTTTAACAGAACAATACTGCCATCTACTGTACATGCATATGGTTAGAAAAACAAGGACGGACAATTCAACCCTTAACTCTACAATGAGTAGATAAGTGTTATGTGTGTGTAAATGTGTAAATAAATGAACAAGAAAAAGTCTTCCGAGGTTGTTGTAGTCGTAATGATTTGTGCAGTCCTTTGAGACATTTGTGATTTGGGGCTATATAAATAAACAGTGATTGATTGATTGATCAAGTATTTCTTATATATATATATATATACATATATATATATGAAATACTTGACTTGGTGAATCTAGCTGTAAACATACTCCTCCCCTCTTAACCACGCCCCCCACCCCATGGCGGGGGTGTCGGAGGTCTCAAGGTTGGCAAGTATGCGTTAGCCATGCTGCTACCTCTCTGCTCGGCGAGGGTGTATGGCGCTACACGCGCGACAGTAAGTGACGTATGTGAGAAGGTGGGCTTGTTTTACGTCTCTGTGAGAAGGAGAGACGAGAAGGAGTGAGAAACGCCTGTAGTGTGATGCCCGCAGCTAAAAGCAACTGCATGAGAACGTATACGCGAATATTACGATATAGTCGTTTTCTATATCGCACAGAGACAAACCTGCTATGTATCGTTTATATCGGTATATCGCCCAGCCCTACTTTCTCGCACAGTTTGGCCAATCCGTACTTTTTAGACGTGGTCATCATCCTGGACGAAAACCAACATTTCCCATCCAAAGGAACAATTCATTTAATTTGAGAGATCCAGCACGGACACGGAGCAGACAAGTCATTGTTTGAACTGCTCGAAGAAAAACAACATCTTAATCTACGATTTGACTCCCTCGAATGGCCTTGATGCAATCAGGAACAGGCTGTTCTGAAGAACTCCCCCGAGGACTCCTCAAAGATGGACGCTTTTGAGCTTCCTTTTTCTTTCCAACAACACCTGGTGTCGAACTTGATATCGGCCCCAGTCCACAAAAAGATTTCAAAGTCTCACCCAAGTTAATTGGGCATACATGCACACACACGCCCCTCCCCAAATCAACACCTTCACCACTGATTAATTCCTCTGGGGTTGTGGATGGCTGAGTAGCGCTTTATAGCCGAAGCTGGCCTCCAGGGCCTCAGGTGCATGTCTTTGGAGGTGGGAGGAAGCCGGAGTACCCGGAGGGAACCCACGCAGTCACGGGGAGAACATGCAAACTCCACACAGAAAGATCCCGAGCCCGGTATTGAACCCAGGACTACTCAGGACCTTCTTATTGTGAGGCACATGCACTTACCCCTCTGCCACCATGCTTCCCATAAAATGCATGCATCAAATTCAAGTGCAAAACACATTTTTAGATGGTTGTTGTGAAAAAATAAATATAGTTTAACCATAAAAGTTTATATAGAGGACAACACGGTTTAACAGGAGTTAGTTGGTGTGCCTTACAATAAAAAGTTCCTGGGTTCAATGCTGGCTTGGGATCTTTCTGTGTGGAGTTTGCATGTTCTCCCCGTGATTGCGTGGGTTCCCTCCGGGTACTCCGGCTTCCTCCCACCTCCAAAGACATGCACCTGGGGATAGGTTGATTGGCAACACTAAATTGGCCCTAGTGTGTGAATGTGAGTGTGAATGTTGTCTGTCTATCTGTGTTGGCCCTGTGATGAAGTGGCGACTTGTGCAGGGTGAACCCCGCCTTCCGCCTAAGTGCAACTGGGAAAGGCTCCAGCACCCCGCGCGACCCCGACAGGGACAAGCAGTAGATAATGGATGGATGGATGTATAGTTTATATAGTTCAGGGATTCTCAAACTGCTGTACGGGTACCACCGAGTGGTATGCCCAATAATCACTTATGTAAGTGATTAGTAGGGGTGTGGGAAAAAATCGATTCGAATGCGAATCACAATTCTCACGTAGTGTGATTCAGAATCGATTCTCTTTTTTTTTTTTTTTTAATTCCATCCATCCATCTTCTTCCGCTTATCCGAGGTCGGGTCGCGGGGGCAACAGCCTAAGCAGGGAAACCCAGACTTCCCTTTCCCCAGCCACTTCGTCTAGCTCTTCCCGGGGGATCCCGAGGCGTTCCCAGGCCAGCCTGGAGACATGGTCTTCCCAACGTGTCCTGGGTCTTCCTCGTGTTTTTTTTTTTTTAAATCGATTTTTTTTATTTATATCAATCCAACAAAACAATACACAGCAATACCATAACAATGCAATCCAATTCCAAAACCGAACCTGATCCAGCAACACTCAGAACTGCAATAAAACAAGACAAAGAACAAACCAAAAGTAGTGAAAGAAAAATGAATATTATCAACAACAGTATCAATATTTGTTAAAATTTCAGCATAGCAGTGATTAAAAATCCCTCATTGACATTATCATTAGACATTTATAAAATAATAAAAAAGAATAATAGTGTCACAGTGGCTTACACTTGCATCGCATCTCATAAGCTTGACAACACACTGTGTCCAATGTTTTCCCAAAGATAAAATAAATCATATTTTTGGTTCGTTTAATAGTTAAAACAAATTTACATTATTGCAATCAGTTGATAAAACATTGTCCTTTACAATTATAAAAGCTTTTTTTTTTAAAAAATCTACTACTCTGCTTGCATGTCAGCAGACTGGGGTAGATCCTGCTGAAATCCTCTGTATTGAACGAATACAGAATCAAAAATATCGTTTTTGAATCGAGAATCGCGTTGAATTGAAAAAAATCGATATATTATCGAATCGTGACCCCAAGAATCGATATTGAATCGAATCGTGGGACACCCAAAGATTCGCAGTCCGAGTGATTAGTGTTACTGTTCGAACCGTGTGTAATGTTACTGCTGCCACAAATATTGAAAATGCTTTTTAAATAAAACCTCTGCATTGTTTTTAATGAATTAATAGGCCTACTGCGCTACAGTATTTTAATGTTGGTCATTATGCTGGTACTTGGAGAAATGAGTGTTTTCTGAGGTGGTATTTGGTATTTTATTTTTATTATTTTTTTAAATACTTGATAAAATAATAAAGGAGACGTGGAATGTTCAATAAATGGTAGTGAGTGTAATTATGAGAGCGACATTTGACTGGCAACAATGATGCTGCTGCTTTGGTGTGATTGCAAAGTTGGTTGGTTTCAAACAGGCTGCTGCCCTCTTTGCTGACTTTTGGATGCACTCGTAATGAAATTATTCCTGAAGGAGTCCAAAATGTAGCAAGAAATGCGACCCAAGCGTCGTATAGTCCTTTGGGCGAGAGGCATGCTACCATGTCTCCTTGCATATGAACACATGTAATGTTCATAATCCAGATAAGTATGGACCGTAGCTCCATTCCAACATCTGAATGTTGGCTATGTGTAAAATGAGATCGGTGCCATGTTGAGTAAATAAAATGTCTATTTTTAAAAACCAAGCAGAGACAATAACGCTTGCAGCCCGGCCTTGCGGTGCCCAAGTGCGCCAAGCTAACGGGCATTTTAGGCTGCAACATCCATCCATTTTCTACCGCTTATAATATTGTTATTGTTTTATTACACTAACATGTTGCGGTTAAAAGTAATCTATCTTCATTTTTCGTTATTTATATTTTCTGAATAAATTATGTGATAATGTTCATCAGTCAACTCATTGGTGTTAATTTTCAATCATCAATATAAATTATATCAAAATCAAAATACAGTATAATATTTATTTAGTTTGATTTTTCCTCCACTAATGTACTAATATGTGGTTTATTTTGTACATATGTTGCATCATCTACAAAGATACAAATAATTGCTATTGTGACATCTAGTGGACACATTTGGAACAGCTTGTCAGGCTTCTCCCTGACAGTTTTGGTCTATGTCTTAGTTTTTCCTCTGCATTTGTCTTTATTTCCTGTCTTTAGTTCCTGTCAGCACTCTTATTTTGGTTCTGTTTCCTGTTTGTCTCCCAGAGTCCTGTGTCCCCTCAGCTGTGCCTGATTGGCACCTGGCCACACCTGGTGTCAATCAGCCAGCCACTATTGAGATCTGTTTTCTCCTCCAGTCAGTGCTGGATTATTGTTGTGTCGTTTCGTTTCATTGTTTGCTGTAAGCAGTTCCCTGGATCCAGTTCCTGCTTCTGGGTTTCTGGTTCGTGTTTTCTCTGCATTTTGGGGTTCATCAACAACAAAACCTGACACAGCTGTCTCTTTCATTCAAAAATTTCAGGTTACTTTTTATACTCAAACTCATCCCTGTTCTAGTTTACTTAGTTATGAGTAATTTTGGCCCGTGCATAATTAAACACATTACGACAGTTTCGAATCCCACTAGACCAGTGATTCTCAAACTAGTGGTAAGTGGGCTTCGATTGATTGAGATTGATTGATTGAGACTTTTATTAGTAGATTTCACAGAACAGTACATATTCCGTACAATTGACCACTAAATGGTAACACCCACATACGTTTTTCAACTAGTTTAATCAATTCATGGCTCCATCCAGTGGTATGCCAAAGAATCGCTTCATTCAATTAGTTTTATTTGATTCATCATTTAAGTGCAATGTTTTATTTATACACTGTGTAACTTTACAGTGGCCAAACAGATTAAATATAGCTACGGAATAAAACCTTGGCCTTGCTTTTTATGAACACTTAGGCCCACTTCGCTACTGTAACCCTATTATTTTGTTCACTCACCAACTTCGACGGCTGTGGGTTAAAGGCGGGTTACAGTTGAGTTAATTTTTGTTTAGCGCCTATATAGCACCATCACTTCTTCTCCGACTCCCGCTCTTTCTCATCTCTTAGCTCCTCCCCTGTCCGTTCCCTATTAGGGCCCCCGGAAACCACAGGTAGGAATGAAAATAAAATAACTTAAACTACAACAAATGTGTTACTTGAAAATAACAGCAATGTGACTCAATGATATGTAAATAAATTCCCGTCTGACAAATTACTTCCTTTTGCTCGAGACAACTAGAAATAAAGGTTTACACTGTATGAAAAAAAAAATGAAAAGGAATTTTACCTTTGCAACCTTATTATACTATTGGATAAGTTTTATATTCATAAATGTAAGTTTCTCAATTCCGACCTGTTTTGAACTCTACGTTAAAACACTCTCTACCTCTAACGCCTTGCACTATATATATATATATATATATATATATATATATATATATATATATATATATATATATAGCATTCTATTTTAGTTACTTTATTGCGTTTACAACCCGCTGGCACTGTTTTGTAAAAAATCTAAGTTATTATTATTTGGATTTTGTACTTATTTTATTTATATTACTTCTCGATGTAAATGTTGCAATTTATAAATAAACTCAATAAAGTAAGTAAAATAGAATGCAAAAAAATTATGTATATATATATATATATATATATATATATGTATATATATATATACATATATATATATATATATATTGTGTTATGTTTTTTTATTATTTTTTTAAATAAAAAAATAACTATATACGTATATACGGAATAAATAAAGTACTATCTAATCTAATCTAATATACATACATACATATTTATTTGCTTTTTATTTATTTTATTTTATTGCATTCTATTTTTGTTACTTTATTGAGTTTACAACCCCCTGGCGCTGTTTTGTTCTGTTTTTGTACTTATTATTATTTTTTCTCGATTGTTTGTAAACGTTGCATTTTATAAATAAACTCAATAAAGTAACTAAAATAATATGCAATATATATATATATATATATATAAATTAATTAAAAAAATATATATATATATTTATATTTTTAGATTTAATTTTAATTAGATTTATTTATATTTTATTTTATTTGAATTTTTTTGCATTCTATTTAAGTTACTTTATAGAGTTTACAACCCCCTGGCGCTGTTTTGTACTTATTTTATTATTATTATTTCTCGATTGTTTGTAAGTGTTGCAATTTGTAAATAAACTCAATAAAGTAACTCAGATTGAATGCAAAGAATAAAAATAAAATTAAATATAAAACAATTTAAATAAAATATATAGTATAAAAAACACAAATATATATGTATATATATATATATATATATATATACATACACATATTGCATTCTATTTTAGTTACTTTGAGTTTATTTACAAATTACAACATTTACAAACAATCGAGAAATAATAATAATAAAAAAAGTACACCAACAGTACAAAACAGCGCCAGGGGGTTGTAAACTGGTACTGTTTTTGTACTTATATTATTATTATTATTTCTCGATTGTTTGTAAATGTTGCAATTTATAAATAAAGGTTTATAAAACTAAAAAGAAAAGAAAAGAAAAACAAAAAAAACAACACCTCGACATAAGGTGCAACACAAAGAGCAACTTCCTGCAAGCAAGCTGAAGTTCTCTCTCCCGGGGGACGGCGTGTCGTCTCAGGGAGAAAATTGAATTGGAGGAGGGAATGTGGAATCGGGTTAAAGGCTGGAAGTCACTGCGGGGTCAAGTTACAATCCAGCACGGGACACATGCAAGTCAGGTTGGGTCTCAGGGACCTTTTAATACCTTCTCCGCCCCCGTTTGGAGCGTCAGAGCACCAGCTCTCCAGGGGCGCTCCACTCAGCCTCTCCGCACTTTGCTCCGAACTTTACGCACGGATGTGCTCCTCTGGAACTATTTTTTTAATATAAACTTTTTTTTTTTTTTTTTTTTTTTAACATTTAGCATTTTTCCTGCAGATAGAATCGTTAGGGGGTGAAACAAGATGAAAGTTGTGTGGCTAAAGTGTGTGATGGTGGCGGTGCTGTGCAGCAGCGCGCACAGGCTGCAGGCATCCCCCGACTTGGATGGAGCTGCCGGGGCCGATGACAGCGCCTCCACCCTGGCCTTTGTGTTCGATGTGACCGGCTCCATGTACGACGACCTCAAGCAGGTGATCGACGGCGCCTCGCGGATCCTGCAGACGACCCTCAACCGGAGGACAAGACCCATCAAAAACTTTGTCCTGGTTCCATTCCACGACCCAGGTACTTTTGTATGCTCCTTTTAATTACTAATTAGTTACTAGAACTTTATTCATTCATTTGAAAAAACTGAAATTCCACGACATAGTGAATTTGCAAACTGCTCAAATTATACACAAAGCAAATTGTAACCTGAATGTACAACAATTCTTCTCAACAAAAGAGGAGAAATATAATCTAAGAGAAAAAATATATATTTAAAATGTGCACGCTTACATCATTTAATATTTTCAGTATTTTGGTATGTGGAATTAATTTATGGAATGGATTAAGCAAAGAAATGTAACGGGACATGGAGGGAAAAATATGTTTTGCGAGATCTCGCAAAACTGTTATTGCGAGATCTCTTAATACTTTTTGCGAGATCTCGCAAAAAGTATTGTGAGATACTTTTATTGCAAGATCTCGCAAAAAGTATTGTGAGATACTTTTTTTGCGAGATCTCGCAATACTTTTTGCGAAATCTCGCATTACTTTTTGCGAGATCTCCCAATACTTTTATTTTGAGATCTCGCAATACTTTTTGCCAGATCTCGCAATACTTTTATAGTGAGATCTCGCAATACTTTTATTGCAAGATCTCGCAATATTCTTGCAAGCTATCAAAATACTTTTTGCTAGATCTCGCAATACTTTTATTGTGAGATCTCGCAATACTTTTTTTGCGTGATCTCGCAATACTTTTTGCGAGATCTCGCAATACTTTTGTTGCGAGATCTCGAAATACTTTTTGCGAGCTCTCGCAATATTTTTTGCAAGATCTCGCAATACTTTCATAGTGAGATCTCGCAATACTTTTATTGCAAGATCTCGCAATATTCTTGCAAGCTATCGCAATACTTTTTGCGAGGTCTCGCAATACTTTTTGCGAGATCTCGCAATACTTTTATTGTGAGATCTCGCAATACTTTTTTTGCGTGATCTCGCAATACTTTTTGCGAGATCTCGCAATACTTTTTTTGCGTGATCTCGCAATACTTTTTGCGAGATCTCGCAATACTTTTTTTGCGTGATCTCGCAATACTTTTTGCGAGCTCTCGCAATATTTTTTGCTAGATCTCGCAATACTTTTTTGCGAGATCTCGCAATACTTTTATTGTGAGATCTCGCAATACTTTTATTGTGAGATCTCGCAATACTTTTTTTGCGTGATCTCGAAATACTTTTTGCGAGGTCTCGCAATACTTTTTGCAAAATCTCGCATTACTTTTTGCGAGATCTCCCAATACTTTTATTTTGAGATCTCGCATTACTTTTTGCGAGATCTCGCAATATTTTTTGCGAGATCTCGCAATACTTGTTTGCGAGATCTCGCAATACTTTTATTGTGAGATCTCGCAATACTTTTATTGTGAGATCTCGCAATACTTTTATTGTGAGATCTCGCAATACTTTTATTGTGAGATCTCGCAATACTTTTTTTGTGTGATCTCGAAATACTTTTTGCAAGATCTCGCAATACTTTTTGCAAAATCTCGCATTACTTTTTGCGAGATCTCCCAATACTTTTATTTTGAGATCTCGCAATACTTTTTGCCAGATCTCGCAATACTTTTATAGTGAGATCTCGCAATACTTTTATTGCAAGATCTCGCAATATTCTTGCAAGCTATCAAAATACTTTTTGCTAGATCTCGCAATACTTTTATTGTGAGATCTCGCAATACTTTTTTTGCGTGATCTCGCAATACTTTTTGCGAGATCTCGCAATACTTTTGTTGCGAGATCTCGAAATACTTTTTGCGAGCTCTCGCAATATTTTTTGCAAGATCTCGCAATACTTTTATTGCGATCTCTCGCAATACTTTTTGCAAGGTCTCGTAATACTTTTTTTGCGAGAGCTCGCAATACTTTTTGCGAGGTCTCGCGATACTTTTATGGCGAGATCTCGCAATATTTTTTGCAAGATCTCCCAATACTTTTTGCGAGATCTCGCAATACTTTTTGCAAAATCTCGCATTACTTTTTGCGAGATCTCCCAATACTTTTATTTTGAGATCTCGCAATACTTTCTGCCAGATCTCGCAATACTTTTATTGCAATATCTCGCAATACTTTTATAGTGAGATCTCGCAATACATTTATTGCAAGATCACGCAATATTCTTGCAAGCTATCGCAATACTTTTTTGCGGGATCTCGCAATATTTTTTGCTAGATCTCGCAATACTTTTTTGCGAGATCTCGCAATACTTTTATTGTGAGATCTCGCAATACTTTTTGTGAGATCTCGCAATACTTTTTTGCAAGCTCTCGCAATACTTTTTGCTAGATCTCGCAATACTTTTATTGTGAGATCTCGCAATACTTTTATTGTGAGATCTCGCAATATTTTTGCGAGCTCTCGCAATACTTTTTGCAAGATCTCCCAATACTTTTTGCGAGATCTCGCAAAAGTTTTTTTTTCCTATGTCAGTGAACCGGAAGTAAAACAGACACAGCGATGGAGGAGCCTATCCATCATCCGTGGGAGAAGTTTATTGATATTTTTATTTTAGTATTGGCCTTACATATAAAGACACCAAATCGATATTATGTTTCCACAACATAGCAGAGATGATGGTTAGGCTCCCGCATGTTTCCCGCTCCTCCATTGCTGTGTCTGTTTCACTTCCGGTTCACTGGCATAGGAAAAAAAAGTATTGCGAGATCTGGCAAAACATCCATGTCCCTTTAGGGCCTCCGTAGAAATCCAACAAAGTACTAACATGATCCATTTCAGGAAACTCTTCAAACTTAAAGTTTTTACAAAGTACAAAGAATAAGAACCATGATAAGCAATCTGAATTTATTTCATCCATCCATTCATTTTCTAGATAATCTTACTCATCCCACCATATGAAATATGGTGAGATTATTATTATCATTTATTTATTTTTATTGTTATTACTTATGGAGTATATTGTGAATACATTTAGGACAGGAAGTGAACAAAAGTTTTAGCAACTGCTTTGTAAAGGAAAAAGGGGTTAGGATTAAATAAGCTCTGCTTCTTTCTACTCATTTTCGAACATGTGGAATAGAGAAACTGGAAATTGTGATGCGTGCATATTCCAACAAACAAACACACACTCAACTCAGAATGTGTGTGTACTTTGTGTACATGCATAACTGCATTACACAACACTATAAAGATATTAAAAGGTTTTGAAATATTTCATTCATTCAAAACATGTATTAAAAATGATGATGTGCTATCTGTGTTGGCCCTGTGATGAGGTGGCGACTTGTCCAGGGTGTACGACGCCTTCCGCCCGATTGTACCTGAGGTAGGCTCCAGTGCCCACCGCCACCCCGAAGGGAATAAGCGGTAGAAAATGGATGGATGGATGATTATGTGCTTGTTATGGTCAATGATAAGAAACAATGCCCTTTGTTGTGTTTGTAGTTTGCTGGATCTCAAACTCAAGTATTCACTTCGGAATCACGTGACCAGATGTGTTAATTACTTCTACCGGCAGCTTTAGTGACCCTGAGTATTATGAATGTAAAATTAAACCAAAAACACAAACGTTGGCACGTTGTGTAATTCGCAAATAAAAACAGAATACAATGATTTGCAAATCCTTTTCAACTTCTATTCAATTGAATAGACTGCAAAGACAAGATACTTACATTTTTTTTTGCAAAAAAGTGTGCACAGCGGCATTTTTACCACTGTTTCACATGGCCTTTCCTTTTAACCACACCCAGTAAACGTTTGGGAACTGACGAGACCACATTTTTAAGCTTTTCAGGTGGAATTCTTTCCCATTTTTGCTTGATGTACAGCTTAAGTTGTTCAAAAATCCGGGGTCTCCGTTGTCGTATTTTAGGCTTCATAATGCACCACATATCTTCAATGGGAGACAGGTCTGGATTACAGGCAGGCCAGTCTAGTACGTGCACTGTTTTACGACAAATCCACGCTGTTGTAACAAGTGCAGAATGTGGCTTGGCATTCTCTTGCTGAAATAAGCAGGGGTGTCCATGAAAAAGACCTCGCTTGGATGGCAACATATGTTGGTCCAAAACCTGTATGTGTCAGGGTTGCCACTAACAGTTTGTTTGTGTTTTAGTTTTTCCTCTGTGTGTGTTTAGTATTTCCTGTTTTTAGTTCCTGTCAGCGCTTTTATTTTGTCTGTTTCCTGTTTTTTTCCCCCCTGTGTGCTGTTTTCCCCTCAACTGCGACTGATTGGCACCTGGCCACACCTGGTGTCAATCAGCCCACTTCTATTTGAGTCTGTTTTTGTCCTCCAGTGAGTGGCTGGATTATTGTCATGTCGATATCGCTCTTGTCGTGTCGTGCCGTGTTTTGTAATTGCAGCGTAGCGGTAAGCTATATCCGTTAGATCAGGGGTCAGGAACCTTTTTGGCTGAGAGAGCCATAAAAGCCAAATATTTGAAAATGTATTTCCGTGAGAGCCATAATATTTTTTAACACTAAATACAACGTAATGCGGCCATTTTTAAAACCAATAGTTCTCTTATTTTTTTTAATAACATTGTTATTCTAATGCCAACCAATAATAAATATTATACTTCTTACCATTAATGCGACTTCTTGAACAGGTGCGATAGAAAATGGATGGTTGGACTAAAATGCATGAGAAAGTTTTATAATTTGAACGTTATTTTTAACACTGTGATTACCAGCGTAATTATTCATTACTTATCGTGTTAAGCAATGTCAGCTAAGATTTATCAGAGAGCCAGATGCAGTAATCAAAAGAGCCACATCTGGCTCTAGAGCCATAGGTTCCCTACCCCTGCGTTAGATGTTTGTAGCTTACTGTTTTTTTGTTCCCTGCTTCCAGTTTGTTTTGTACTACACGTTCCAACTTCTGTTTTCCTGCTCGCTACCCGTTAGCTTCCACGCTAGACCCTTTTTGTTTTTGCTAGCTTCCATGCTAAGCTCCTTTTATTTTTTAGCTCCCGTGCTAGCTCCCTTAGTTTGTTATCCGCCTTGTGCGGGCTTTTGGTTGTACCCCTTTGGTTTGTTCTTGTTCTAATATTTCAATTAAATCATGTTTTCCTGTTCAATGCCTGCCCCCATCTCTGCATCTTGGGGTTCGTCACAAACAAACTCTGACCGTATGTACCTTTCAGCGTTAATGGTGCCTTCACAGATGTGTAAGTTACCCATGCCTTGGGCACTAATACACCCCGGTTTTACATAATTTTACATAATTTGCAGTAATTGGTCAAATGTGAATTAGCGCGATGGTTGGTGCATCGATAATGGGCCAGGTCCTATACCAGGGGTAGGGAACCTATGGCTCTAGAGCCAGATGTGGCTCTTTTGATGACTGCATCTGGCTCTCGGATAAATCTGAGCTGACGTTGCTTAAAACTATAAGTAATGAATAATTCCACTTGTAATCAGTGTTAAAAATAATGTTAAAAATGCATTTTTAATCCATCCGTTTTCTACCGCACCTGTTCAAGAAGTTGCGTTAATGGTAAGAAGTTATTTATTTATTATTGGTTAGTGTGGAGCTTGGCCTCCTGGGAGTTCTTCGGACCACCAAGCACCGACCTGAGAGCCTGTTTCAGGGTTACAATATTGTTTTATTCTTCAATAAGTCTCTCAGTTGCTTTCCAGCAATTGTATTTCCAGCCCCAACCCCCGTCTCTCCTCCTGGCTGCCGCTTATAACAGAGTGACAGGTGATTAGATAACAAGGCCCAGGTGGGCCCTCTACGCAACTGTCGCTGATTTTGAAGCCGGTCCTGGCACATCCCAGTTGGATGCAGGCCCTCAGGCCACGCCCCCTCCACAGTTAGCTTCAGAATAACAATGCTATTACAAAGAATAAGAGACCTATTATACTCTAGAAATGTTGGTCTTACTTAAAAATGCACGTGTTTAGTTGTGTTCAGTGTTAAAAAAAATATTATATGGCTCTTAGGGAAATATATTTTAAAATATTTGGCTTTTTGGCTCTCTCAGCCAAAAATGTTCCCGACCCCTGTCCGATACAGTATTTGAAAGCTGGAGCCTGAAAATAAGAGTTCCCTAATGGGGGAGGGGCCCTGATGAGAAGCATATGCCGTCTGCCTGTGTGTAATTACCCCAATCACCCTAACCCACCCCGCCATCGCCTCCATGCTGGCCTCCGGAAAACCCTCTAAGCCCCTCCCCCCATACAACCCGCCTGTAGTGGTGGCGTTGGCAGGAGGGGGGGGGGGATGTTCTAGTGGGATGCTCCAAAACCACACATTTTGTCTTCTGGTTAACGGGGGCCTCTCCTCGGGGACCTTGTAAAAGGTCAGTGATTGACTGACAAAGAAGCGTGACGGTGCGGTCAGACCTTTACGAGCGCTCTTTATGGTCACTCGCCACTGTCGGGGGAAATACTGAGATGGGTGGATGTCTTCACTTTGACAAAGCACTTTGTCGTTACTCCAAGACAGCATACTTGCCAACCTTTAGACCTCCGATTTCAGGGGGCAGGGGGGCGTGGTCGGGGGTGGGACGGAGGCGTGGTTTGGGGCGGGGGGCGTGGTTAAGAGGGGGAGGAGTATAATTCACCAACTCGAGTATTTCATATATATTTCATATATATATATATATAAATATATATACGGTACATGTATGAAATACTTGACTTTCAGTGAGTTCTAGCTATATATATTTATTTTATTATATATATAAATAAAATAAATAGTTGAATTTCCGACGGCACCTATCAAATACACAGTAATAAAAACCACAGGTTTTCTACTAACTGTGCTGTCCTTGCTGGTTACTAAAAAAACAACACTTACCTTTCACTATTTGGGTTAACTTTTGTTCTGCCATTGCGTATTGGCGAGCGATCTCCGAATCCGGGAAGATATATCACGGATTTGTTGTAGACATCCGCCTAACGAAAACGGGATGTTGCTTCCAGCTATCCGCATAGCCATCTTTGTCTCAGCATAAGTTACACCATCGGGTCTCCATTTTGCGAGGTGGGCCGTAATACTGGGTTGTGAACGATGCTGCGCTGCGGACGCTTTGTGCTTCGCTGACCGTTCATGGCTGAATATATCCGTTCGGCCGCCGTGTTCAATGGACAAGTCTCTTCTACAAAATTTACAGGCAACGTCCCCCTTCCCCTTTGAACTCTCCTGGATAAACTGAAATTCTTGTTTCCAATCGTTCTGGAACTTGCAAGCGTATTTCTTCATTTTGCTCGTCGACGGTGTAATATATTGGGTTGGAGTCAATAACCAGGCGACGTGATGAAGTCACGTCTCTTTACTGTGGGCTTCAGAACAGACTCCCTAATGCATATGTTCCTTGACTGCACTTAAATGTAGAATATATTTACATTCTATTCTATTCTATGTACAGTAGATGGCAGTATTGTCCTGTTTAAGAGGATCACAACATTACTGAGTCAGGAATTTCGGGAGATTTTCGAGCGAAAATTTGTCCCGAGAGGTTTTCGGGAGAGGCGCTGAATTTTGTGAGTTTCCCGGAAAATCCGGGAGGGTTGGCAAGTATGCAAGACAGTGTCTTGGCTCTCGGGGTCCTTGAGGGTGCATGGGAGTTTGCCCAACCAGTCTAAGTGTGCTTTGTGGACTTGGAGAAGGGATTCAACCGTGTCCCTCGGGAAGTCCTGTGGGGAGTGCTCAGAGAGTATGAGGTATCGGACTGTCTGATTGTGGCGGTCCGCTCCCTCTATGATCAGTGTCAGAGCTTGGTCCGCATTACCGGCAGTACGTCGGACACGTTTCCAGTTAGGGTTGGACTCCGCCAAGGCTGTCCTTTGTCACAGATTCTGTTCATAACTTTTATGGACAGAATTTCTAGGCACAGTCAAGGCGTTGAGGGGATCCGGTTTGGTAACTGCAGGATTAGGTCTCTGCTTTTCGTAGGTGATGTGGTCCTGATGGCCAGGATCTTCAGCTCTCACTTGATCGGTTCGCAGCCGAGTGTGAAGCGACCGGGATGAGAGTCAGCACCTCTAAGTCCGAGTCCGTTGTTCTCGCCCGGAAAAGGGTGGAATGGGGAGGAGACCCTGCCCCAAGTGGAGGAGTTCAAGTACCTCGGAATCTTGTTCACTTCTCTCCATATAATATCTTCATTTCTGACCTTTCAGATATCGGCCCTGTGTCCATCAGCACCGACCCCATAAAGTTCCAGCAGGATCTCCAAGAGCTGTTTGTCCAGGTGGGAACAGAACACATGCCGTGATTTTTTGTTGTTGTTGTTTTCTCCCAGTCAGGGGTCCCCAAACTAAGTCAATCGCAGTTCGGCTCTGGCTTAGTTTTCACGCTTCTTGACGCGACCCTGGTCGGGAATCAAACCCGTGCCCTCCGCCATGAAAGACAGGAGTGTGTACCGTTGCCCCACCAGGGATATAACACATGTCGTGATCAATGCACCGTTGATGAAGCACAATATTATCTCACACAAATGCAGGCTTCAGTGAGCCTATGTGGACTATGTTCAGATAGGGTCAATGAAACAGTAGAAAGAGCAGCTCAGGAGTTCCAATTTCAATCTTTGTTTGATTTGGAAGGAAACATGGGAAAATAAAATAGTCACCACACTGAGAGCCACATCACAGTTATGGCCACCATCAAAGGGCCACTTGTAACAGACAGAACAAATTATTATCCCAGTCCATTATGAATATAAATGTACAAAACCCCAAACCAGTGAAGTTGGCAAGTTGTGTAAATCGTAAATAAAAACAGAATGCAATAATTAGCTAATCCTTTACAACCTATATTCAATAGCTCATTTGGAATTTGATGCCTGCAAAATGTTTTAAAAAAGCTGGCACGAGTGGCAAAAAAGACTGAGAAGCCCTTTATCAACAACACCCAGAAATGCCCTTGGCTTCGCTGGGCCCGAGCTCATCTAAGATGGACTAATGCAAAGTGGAAAAGGGTTCTGTGGTCTGACGAGTCTGCATTTCAAATTGTTTTTTGGAAATTTTGGACGTCAAGGACCAAAGAGGAAATCAATCAATCGATCAACGTTTATTTATATAGCCCTAAATCACAAGTGTCTCAAAGGGCTGCACAAACCACAAAAACATCCTCGGTAGAGCCCACATAAGGGCAAGGAAAAACTCACACCCAGAGGGACGTCGGTGACAGTGACAATGATGACTATGAGAAACCTTGGAGAGGACCGCATATGTGGGCAACCCAACCCGCACCCCCCTACACCCCCCTAGGGGACCGAAAGCAATGGATGTCGAGCGGGTCTAACATGATATTGTGAGAGTCCAATCCATAGTTAATTCAACATAACGGTGAGAGTCCAGTCCAGAAAAAAAACATCCGCATTTGTATAGGCGTAAAGTTCGAAAGCCATCATTTGTGATGGTATGGGGGTTTATTAGTGCCCAAGGCATGGGTAACTTACACATCTGTGAAGGCACCATTAATGCTTAAAGGTACATACAAGTTTTGGCAACGTTATCATGGCCGCCCCTGCTTATTTCAGCAAGACAATGCCAAGCTACGTGTTACAACAGCGTGGCTTCATAGTAAAAGACTTCGGGTACTAGACTGGCCTGCCTGTAGTCCAGACCTGTCTCCCATTGAAAATGTGTGGCACATTATGAAGAGTAAAATACCACAACGGAAACCCCGGATTGTTGAACAACTTAAGCAAGAATAGGAAAGAATTCCACCTGAAAATCTTCAAAAATTGGTTTCCTCAATTCCCAAATGTTTACGAAGTGTTGTTTAAAGGAAAGGTCATGTAACACAGTGGTAAAAATGCCCCTGAGCCAACTTTTTTGCAATGTGTCGCTGCCATTAAATTCTAAGTTAAGATCAGTAGGTTCTGAGTTCAAACCCCCGGCCGAGTCATACCAAAGACTATAAAAATGGGAGCATTACCTCCCTGCTTGGCACTCAGCATCAAGGGTTGGATTTGGGGGTTAAATCACCAAAATAATTCCCAAGCGTGACCACCGCTGCTGCTCACTGCTCCCCTCACCTCGCAAGGGATGGAAGAAGGGGATGGGGTCAAATGCAGAGAGTATTTTCAGCGCACCGAGTGTGTGTGTGACTATGAGTGGTACTTTAACTTTTTTAACTTATTAGTTCAGCAATATCATTTAAGTATTGTAAAGCTACTGGATGACTTAAAGGCCTACTGAAACCCACTACTACCGACCACACAGTCTGATTGTTTATATATCAATGATGAAATGTTAACATTGCAACACATGCCAATACGGCCTTTTTAGTTTACTAAATTGCAATTTAAAATTTCCCGCGAAGTATCCTATTGAAAACGTATGATGACGCATGCGTTTGACGTCCCGGGTTGTAGCCGACATTATTTTCCAGCCCGATCCAAGCTATAAGCCGTCTGCTTTAATCGCATAATTACACAGTATTCTGGACCGCTGTGTTGCTGAATCTTTTGCAATTTGTTCAATTAATATTGGAGAAGTCAAAGTAGAAAGATGGAGGTGGGAAGCTTTTAGCCTTTAGCCACACAAACACACGGTGTTTCCTTGTTTAAAATTCCCGGAGGTGAAGCTTTACAATGGATCAGAGCGGTCAAGCGAACATGGATCCCGACTACATGTCAACTGGCAGTTTTTGGTGAGAACATTGTGGTAATAAGTCGGCTCTGACCGGAGACATCAGCGGAGGTTCCGTCCTGCTGCAGCTGCATAACTTCCCTCAGAGACACTGGCGGTCAACACACCCGTGGCCACACCCCTCCGACTTTCAGGTACTATTTAATCTCATTAAAACACTAGCAACACAATAGGCAGATAAGGGATTTTCAAGAAGTATCCTAGTAAATTATAAGCATTTTATGCTATTATAAGCATCTGCTTCATCCAACCCCTTTTCAAGCCTTGCATAAATATCTCTGCCAAAATGTAAAAAAACAACAACCTGGTTTTAGTGGTACTGTGCAGGTTTGAAATAAATATTTCAATTCAATTCAAATGTGTCTAATAACATCTGAATCGCTCCCACTGCAATCGCCTTTTTTTTTCTTGTCCTTCACTCTAAATTTGCTCATCCACGAATCTTTCATCCTCGCTCAAATTAATGGGGAAATCGTCGCTTTCTCTGTCCGAATCGCTCTAGCTGCTGGTGGCTATGATTATAAACAATGTTCAAATGTGAGGAGCTCCACAACCCGTGACGTCATGCGCACATCGTCTGCTACTTTTGGTAAAGGCAAGGCTTTTTTATTAACGACCAAAAGTTGCGAAATTTATCGTCGATGTTCTCTACTAAATCCTTTCAGCAAAAATATGGCAATATCGCGAAATGATCAAGTATGACACATAGAATGGACCTGATATCCCCGTTTGAATAAGAAAATCTCATTTCAGTGGGCCTTTAAGGGGTTGATTAAAACAAAGTCAAATTATTTGTTTTGGTATTTTTATTTTTTATTTCTGCAGGGGGTTTTTTTCTCACATCTTTCATATGACAAAAACTTTCTGCAAGATGTATTTTCATGCATTCTTGTGTGCATTTCTGGATCGTTCCAGATGCACCATCACAAAATAGGTGCCTCCCAGAGCAAATCTTTGGCACGCCAAACATTGGTTTTGTTGACTAAGATCACACTTCTAAAGTTTATCGACCTTCCATAAGTAGGGCTGGGCAATACATCAAGTTTCTAAGATATATTGATATATTTTGTAAACAAGGTTTGAATAAAGAAAATATGGTAATATCGATATAATTTATTTCATGTTAAAATGACCAAACACTGCTTATTTGTTGTGTTCCTTGTTCTCCCCCCGCTGCCCCTCCCTGAGCTACTAAACCCCTCCCCTTCCTCCTTCTAAGACTGCTTGCACATATAAGAACATCCATGATTGGTTGGTTGTTTACTCGGATGATTCACCATTGGTTAGGGACGGGCCACTCAGAAACAAGATAGGGCGGGTCATCGAACCAGGAAGGGAATTAAAAGGTCCATCCATCCATCCATTTTCTACCGCTTATTCCCTTCCGGGGTCGCGGGGGGCGCTGGCGCCTATCTCAGCTACAATCGGGCGGAAGGCAGGGTCCTTGCCTGCAAATGTTTTTTTTTTTTAATATGAGTTTGATACGTTTTGTATTATTTGCAAAGCTATGTTATTAATTTTACGTAGAAAAATTATTTTATTTTATTTATGTTATGTAATTCTGTACTACTTAAACAGTTTATTTTCTGTGCTGTTAATACTATAGATGTCCGATAATGGCTTTTTTGCAGATATTCCGATATTGTCCAACTCTTAATTACCAATTCCGATATCAACCGATACCAATATATGGAACTAACACATTATTATGCATTAAACAATGTACCAAGGTTTTCCAAAATAAATCAACTCAAGTTATGGAAAAAAAATGCCAACAAGGCACTGCCATATTTATTATTGAAGTCACAAAGCGCATTATTTTTTTTTAACATGCCTCAAAACAGCAGCTTGGAATTTGGGACATGTTCTGCCTGAGAGAGCATGAGGAGGTTGAGGTATATTGTAGCGTCCCGGAAGAGTTAGGGCTGCAAGGGGTTTTGGGTATTTGTTCTGTTTTGTTCATGTTGTGTTACGGTGCGGATGTTCTCCCGAAATGTGTCTGTCATTCTTGTTTGGTGTGGGTTCACAGTGTGGCACATATTTGTAACAGTGTTAAAGTTGTTTATACGGCCACCCTCAGTGTGACCTGTATGGCTGTTGACCAAGTATGGTTTGTCTTCACTTGTGTGTGTAAAAAGCTGTAGATATTTTGTGATTGGGCCGGCACGCACATTTTAAAGCATTTATCGGCCGATAATATCGGCAGTCCGATATTATCGGACATCTCTTGTTAATACTCATCTTGACTAACTGGGTTAATAAAAGTGGCAGTGATTGTTTACCATACAGTTGTCATTCACTTCAATTTCACTGAATATCGCTCAAAAATGAATATCTGTATATGTGTACATTCACTGAAAAATATATCGAGATATATATCGAATATCAAGTTTAAGTAAAAATATATCGAGGTATACTTTGGGTTGGTATAACTCGGTTGGTAGAGCGGCCGTGCCAGGGTTCCAGGTTCGATCCCCGCTTCTGCCATCCTAGCTGTTGCCGTTGTGTCCTTGGGCAAGACACTTTACCCACCTGCTAACAGTGCCACCCACACTGTCATGACTAGGACTTTGGTGTGGTTTGTTTTCCCGTGGTGCAAATCGACTGGAACGAACATGGCGTGAAGGTACTGACATCTTTTATTATTAACTCAAAAAAAGGAACCAACGAAAGGTGCTCTTAGCAAAGGTTCAAAACTTGGCTCTGAGAACAAAAACTCGTACAACGGCAGAACCATGGACAACAAAAACGAAAACACTTACTGTGACGTGAAAAGCACGAATCTATGGCAAGAAGTGAGCAATCAGGTATTAAGGGTGTGTAGAGGGTGGTGTCGCCCGGCTGACTGCCTGGCAACTACAGGCTCAAATAGTGCCGTGATCATTGACAGGTGCGTGAGTCCAAACAAATGAGCCAGGTGAAATTAATGGTTGTCATGGAAACTAAAACAAACCAGGGTGCGCAAAAACAGGAACTAATGGAGTCAAAAACCAAACAGAACAGAACTAAACAGAACATGATCACAAAGACATAACACACGCTGGTTTAAATCTAACTTAGATATTGAGTTTCGCTATGTAAAAGCGCTTTGAGTCACTAGAGAAAAGCGCTATATAAATATATTTTACTTCACTTCACTTTCTCGTCCATATCGCCCAGCCTTATCCATAACGAAACAACACATGTTATACTGCATATGATGTCATGAATGTGGAGAGAAATGAGTGTCTCCTTGGGCACAGCCTGTATAGTAGACGCAAAAACCTCATTTGAATACTCTGCACCAATTTTGCACTTGTTATCAAAATAGTTTTAGTAGATCACATGCATTCCCACTAATTGTACATGCAATGTTATAGTTAGTATAGTAATACACTGTTTAGAGCAGGGGTGTCCAAACCATTTCCACCGAGGGCCGCACACGGAAAAATTAAATGTTTCATTTCAAACCATAACAAAATATATGGATTTAAAACAATTATTTTACCTTTAGGGGTCCCGAGGACCATAAAGGGTCTCAGTTAATAAAATGTTAAAAATACGTCAAATTTGTATTATTTTTTTTAATTTAACGCTTACAGTAAATCTCTATATCAACTTAAAAAAAAAAGGTTGTATGGCATTTCTGTCAAAAACAACTTTGTTTTTCATAGTAAAACTGAATTATGCAGTATTTAGTAATTAGAGCCCTAAAAGATCAATAATGCAGGACACCATTGATTTTAATTATTTTATATTTTTGAGTACTCACAGTGAAAAGATAAATAAAATACCACTCAGTATGTTTGGAATCTAAAAGGTGGCCCACTCAGAAAGTGATACATTTTTTTTTTTTTTTTTTTTTTAACTTTCCACACCTAAGTTACGAGATTAACTTCAGATATATCAGTCAATTTTACGTTGAAACTATTATTTTATTTTTGTTTTATGCTCTTTTGTCAAAGAAAACTTAGTTTTTATATGGCAACTGCACAATATATGCAATATTTACCACATAAAACATTTTAAAATGAAATATTCGAACTAATTGGAGCTTTGAAAATAATTCATTATAACATGGATTTTTTTGACATCATTTTTTTTGAGCAATGGCAAAAAAAAATAATAATAATAATTGATTGATTGAAACTTGTAATTAGTAGACTGCACAGTACAGTACATATTCCGTACAATTGACCAATAAATGGTAACACCCGAATAAGTTTTTCAACTTGTTTAACGTGAATCAATTAATGGTAAAGATGGTTTTTACATGGTAATATTGCAACTTTTTCTCGTTAGATTTCACCTCATTCCAATATTTTTAATTTCCTTTTTTTATTTTTGCAATAGCATTTCCAGACTGTGTGGCGGGCCGGTAAACAATTAGCTGCGGGCCGCAAATAGTCCCCGGGCCGCACTTTGGACACCCCTGGTTTAGAGCGTGGAATTTGGATGTTAGTAGATCAGACATTATATGCTTGTGATCCACACAGGGTGGTGGCGACTGCCCTGAGATGAGTGTCGGAGCCATCAAGAAGGCGCTGGAGGTTTCGCTACCTGGATCCTTCATCTACGTCTTCACCGACGCTCGGGCTAAGGACTATCGCTTGAAAAGAGATGTTCTGCAGCTTGTGCAACTCCGTCAGTCACAGGTAGACGTCAGCGACCTTTCATTTGCTTATTTTCTGTCTGATAAGATCATTCTTCTCACTAAGCAGATTTTATGTTAGTGTTTTACTTGTTTTAAGGGTTTTGGTCCTAAATGATCTCAGCAAGATGTTACAGCTTGTTGCTGAGATTTGATGACCTACAGTGGAGCAAAAAAGTATTTAGTCAGCCACCGATTGTGCAAGTTCTCCCACTTAAAATGATGACAGAGGTCTGTAATTTTCATCATAGGTACACTCCAACTGTGAGAGACAGAATGTGAAAAAAAATCCGGGAATTCACATTGTAGGAATTTTAAATAATTTATTTGTAAATTATGGTGGAAAATAAGTATTTGGTCAACCATTCAAAGCTCTCACTGATGGAAGGAGGTTTTGGCTCAAAATCTCACGATACATGGCCGCATTCATTCTTTCCTTAACACGGATCAATCGTCCTGTCCCCTTAGCAGAAAAACAGCCCCAAAGCATGATGTTTCCACCCCCATGCTTCACAGTAGGTTTGGTGTTCTTGGGATGCAACTCAGTATTCTTCTTCCTCCAAACACGACGAGTTGAGTTTATACCAAAATGGATACATGGATGATACAGCAGAGGATTGGGAGAATGTCATGTAGTCAGATGAAACTAAAATATAACTTTTTGGTATAAACTCAACTTGTCAAGTTTAAAGGAAGAAGAATACTGAGTTGCATCCCAAGAACACCATACCTACTGTGAAGCATGGGGGTGGAAACATCATGCTTTGGGGCTGTTTTTCTGCTAAGGGGACAGGACGATTGATCCGTGTTAAGGAAAGAATGAATGGGGCCATTTATCGTGAGATTTTGAGCCAAAACCTCCTTCCATCAGTGAGAGCTTTGAATGGTTGACCAAATACTTATTTTCCACCATAATTTACAAATAAATTATTCAAAATTCCTACAATGTGAATTCCTGGATTTTTTTTCTCATTCTGTCTCTCACAGTTGAAGTGTACCTATGATGAAAATTACAGGACTCTGTCATCATTTTAAGTGGGAGAACTTGCACAATCGGTGGCTGACTAAATACTTTTTTGCCCCACTGGATATTGAGTAAAACATGCTTGAAACTAGAATATCAACTGCTGCAAATTTGTGTCATCAACACTCACAAGAATAAACATTTTTTTTTTTTAAGTAAAAATTTCTTATATCAAGCATTAAAAAAAAAATCATGAATTTGACACAATTGTGATTTATAATTAAAAACGGATGACAGCCAAATGGACTTTGTGTCATGACGTGGACTTTGGTGTGGTTTGTTTTCCTCATGGTGCAAATCGACTGGACCGGACATGGCGTGAATGTACTGACATCTTTTAATTAAACACTCAAAAAGTACTAAACACTAGGCGCGCACAAGGCGGAGGCAAAAACAACCTAGGACAAGAAACATGAGCTAAACAAAAAACTTACTGAACCGTGGACATAAAAAACTAAACACTTACTGTGGCGTGGAGAAGTCAAAAACCACAGAGCAATGGCATGAGCACTATGGCATGGACCGCTTAATCAATCGGGTATCAAGGGTGTGTAGAGGGGGATGTCGCCAGGCTGACTGCCTGGCAACTACAGGCTTAAATAGTGGTGCAGTGATTGACAGGTGCGTGAGTCATGAACACATAACAGGTGAAACTAATGAGTTGACAAAATGTTGTCAACTTGGTACCTTGTACCAAGGCTTCAACGCATTTATCTTGTTCCTCATTATCCACAACACTGTACAACAGGGGTCGGGAACCTTTTTGGCGGAGAGAGCCAATAAGCCAAATATTTTGAAATATATTTCCGTAAGAGCCATATAATATTTTTTTAACACTGAACACAATTAAACGCGTGCATTTTTAAGTAAAACCAACATTTCTAGAGTATAATAGGTCTCTTATTCTTTGTAATAACATTGTTATTCTGAAGCTAACTGTGGAGGGTGCGTGGCCTGCGGGCCTGCAGCGACAGGTGCGTAGAGGGCCCATCTGGGCCTTGTTATCTAATCACCTGTCGCTCTGTTATAAGCAGCAGCCAGGAGGAGAGACGGGGTTGGGGCTGGAAATACAATTGCTGGAAAACAACTGAGAGATTTATTGAAAAATAAAACAATATTGTAACCCTGAAACAGGCTCTCATGTCGGTGCTTGGGGGTCTGAAGAACCCCCAGGAGGGCAAGCCCCACACTAACCAATAATAAATAAATAACTTCTTACCATTGACGCAACTTCTTGAACCGGTGCAGTAGAAAATGGATGGACGGATTAAAAATGCATGAGAATTATTGATATTTTGAACATTATTTTTAACACTGTGATTACAAGTGGAATTATTCATTACTTATCGTGTTAAGCAACGTCAGTTCAGATTTATCCGAGAGCCAGATGCAGTCATCAAAAGAGCCACATCTGGCTCTAGAGCCATAGGTTCCCTACCCCTGCTGTACAATCTCATGTCTTTAGCATTGAAGAAGAGGTTATTACTTTTTCTGGCCATTTTTCGCTTGAAAGAAGTCTTGAATACATTCACAGAGTCTTGTTACTTTTCATGTAACCAAACAGGATACGTGTAATAACTCACTCAAGGTCCACATCTATTTGAGTGTCACTGCACTGTTGTTGTTTTTTCACACAAAAAGGACAATAAAACTGATCAAATGGCATCCTGTGAAATACTAATACGCAACAATCTGGGGAGAAGTAAAAAGCTAGTTCAAGAAAGCTCCCTAGCAATCCTCTCATCTCTTCCAGGTGGTTTTTGTGCTAACCGGGGACTGTGGGGACCGCTCCCAACCGGGCTACAGGGTCTACGAGGAGATCGCAGCCACATCTTCAGGGCAGATCTTTCACCTGGACAAGCAGCAGGTCAATGAGGTGAGTGCGTAACATATAGTATCAATGCCTCAAAAGTGGTGTCGATTGGTTGGTCCGCCCTGAGATCGGTAGGTTGTGAGTTCGAACCCTGGCCGAGTCATACCAAAGACTGTAAAAATGGGGCCTATTACCTCCCTGCTTGGCACTCGGTATCAAGGTTGGAATTGGGGGCTAAATCACCAAAATGATCCCCGGGCGTGGCCCCCGCTGCTGCCCACTGCTCCACTCACCTCCCAGGGGGTAGAACAAGGGGATGGGTCAAATGCAGAGAGTAATTTTGCCACACCTGATGTGTGTGTGACAATCATTGGTACTTTAATTTGAACTTTATTATCAACAAGGGCTCAACATTGTGAGTGTCAGGCTTTCCCCTGACAGTTTGTTTGTGTTTTAGTTTTTTTCCTCTGCCTTTGTCTTGGTTTCCTCTGTGTGTTTAGTATTTCCTGTTTTTAGTTCCGGTCAGCGCTCTTATTTCCCCTGTGCGCTGTTTCTCCTCACCTGCGGCTGATTGGCACCTGGCCACACCTGGTGTCAATCAGCCCGCTCCTATTTGTACATGCTTTTGTTCTTCAGTCAGTGCTGGATTATTTTCATGCCGATGTCGCTCTCGTCGTTGCTACCTGTCGTGTCGTATCTTGTCTTGTCTATGCAGCGTTGCGGTAAGCTATGTTTGATTGCGGTTTTTAGCTTACTGCCTTTTGTTCCCTGCTTCCAAGTTTGTTTTTATATTACATGTACGACTTCTGTCTCCTGCTCGATTCTTGCTAGCTTCCATGCTAAGTTCCTTTTTGTTTTCTAGCTCCCATGCTAGCTCCCTTAGTTTGTTATCCGCCTCGTGCGCGCTTTGTGTTAGTACCCTTTTGTTTGTTCTTGTTCTATTATTTAAATTAAATCACGTTTTCCTGCAAAATGCCTCCCTCCTTCTCTGCATCTTGGGGTTCGTCACCAACTAACTTTGACAGTGAGGAAACGCATTGATTGCAAGCGTTTTAATCCATCCATCCATTTTCTACGGCGTATTCCCTTTGGATTCGCGGGGGTGCCTATCTCAGCTACAATCGGGCGGAAGGCGGCGTACGCCCTGGACAAGTCGCCACCTCATCGCAGGCGTTTTAATCCAGAAGTCAGGAAAGTCTCCTTAGCTCACTTATTTTGTATCAAATGGGATTTGAGTAAGAAAAAGATCACATGGATATTTTGGCCACTTCTGCGCTGTCAAGGAACATTCATGAATATAACCGACATTCTAATGGACCTGAATGCGAGATTTTTTTTAAAAATTGCCTAGCAACTCAGCATTCAGAAAATGCAGTCTTGAAAAAGAGGGTTCTGTTTCCTGTCAAGTCGTGCAAACACACAAGGTCTGTGTGGGGCAACTTCATTCTCACTCAATAATTCTGGCGAAAGAAATGTAAGGAGGGCCTGTTTGTCATTTTGGTGTTTATGTATATTTAAGGGGTTAGGAGGCCAGCTTCACATGAGCTATCACACCTCAACCCTTACATGACTTTTGCTAAATGTTTTCCACCTCTATGTAAATACACGTACACGTAAGATTTTAAGCCAATCACAGCACTTTTGTGGCAGGCTTTCACCGAATTGCAGATGGTTTAAGCCTTGGAGTAGCGGAGATCCAATCCGATGTCCGATGATATTGAACTGCCGATATTATCTGACTATAAATGTTTTAAAATGCTCTCTAGGAATTTATCGGTATCAGTTTCAAAATGATCGGTATCAGTTTCAAAAAGTAAAATGTATGACTTTTTAAAACGGCGCTGTGTACACGGACGTAGGGAGAAGTACAGAGCGCCAATAAACCTTAAAGGCACTGCCTTTTCGTGCCAGCCCAATCACATAATATCTACGGCTTTTCACACACACACACAAGTGAATGCAAGGCCATACAGGTCACACTGACAGTGGCCGTACAAACAACTTTAACACTGTTAAAAATATGCGCCACACTGTGAACCCACACCAAACAAGAATGACAAACACATTTCGGGAGAACATCCGCACCGTAAAACCACATAAACACAACAGAACAAATACCCAGCACCCCTTGCAGCACTATTTCTTCCAGGACGCTACAATATGCACCCCCCCGCCCCCCCGAAACCAGCCAACCTCAGCCTCCTCATCCACCATATACCTGGGGCGGTATAGTTCGGTTGGTAGAGCGGCCGTGCCAGTAACTTGAGGGTTGCAGGTTTGATCCCCGGTTCCGCCATCCTACCCACTGCCGTTGTGTCCTTGGGCAAGACACTTTACCCACCTGCTCCCAGTGACACCCACACTGGTTTAGAATGTAGAAATGAGATATTGGGTTTCAATATGTAAAGAGTCACTAGAGAAAAAGCGCTATATAAATATAATTCACTTCACTTCACTTCACTCATGCTCTCTCAGGAAGAGCATGTCCCAAAATTATAAGCTGAGGCATGTTGAAAAAAAAATGCACTTTGTGACTTCAATAATAAATATGGCAGTGCCATGTTGGCATTTTTTTCCATAACTTGAGTTGATTTATTTTAGAAAACCTTGTTACATTGTTTAATGCATCCAGTGGGCCCATCCATCCATCCATTCATTTTCTACCGCTTATTCCCTTTGGGGTCGCAGGGGGCGCTGTTGCCTATCTCAGCTACAATCGGGCGGAAGGCGGAGTACACCCTGGACAAGTCGCTAACTCATCGCAGCATCCAGTGGGCCATCAAAACAAAATTAGACATAATAATGTGTTAACTCCACGACCGTATGTATCGGTGTCGGTTGATATCGGAATCGGTAATTAAGAGTTGAACGATATCGGAATATCGGATATAAGCAAAAAAGCCATTATCAGACATCTCTACATTTCGCCCATTTGAGTCAGGGACATTCTCTCTCTCTTTTTTTTTTTTTTTGGAACGATACAATCCGAAACGATTCAGTGAGTTGAAATCGATTCAGTAACTTTTTAGCAAAACAAATCAACCAGCGTGACTGTGAAATGAATACTGAATTTTGGACACTGCAGGTGAAGTTTGCAATATTCCTGTTATTTCTTGTAATGGAATTAGATATAACGGAAATATGGATACAAACAAGCAAGTAAACACTAATGCATTCACATCTTATTTGAATAAAGTTTAACCAGCACTTTATGTTGAATTAACAGGAGGAAACACGTTCTGTTTTCATTTTCAACATTCAAGAAATGTTCAATAAAACTACTGTAAGCAACGTTTTAAGAGGAAATTGACCTGCTAAATAAAGTTCCTCGACCTGGCCATACAGTGTCCGTTCTCCGCCCAGGTGTCTCGGCTATGTGCCCCCTCATCCCTGCTGATGGTGTTGGCCCTTTGCTTCCTAATTTCCAAAGCCTCTTTGATCTTGTTTTTATTTGTTTCCCATCAAATGACATCTCCTTATTTTGCTGTTCCTTTTGTTGTGTCACTTGCGTTATTTGTGGCTTAAAGATTTGTTGCCGTTTTAAGTTATTGTGTTGTGTTGTTCTTATTTGTTGTGGCTTTTTCAATCGTGCTGTAACTGTAAGGTTTTGTGTTGAGATTTCTATTATTGTTTTGTGGCGTTTACGTTTGTTATGACTAGATATTATTGGCCGATAAATGCTTTAAAATGTAATATCGGAAATTATCTGTATCGGTTTCAAAAAGTAAAATTTATGACGCCGCTCTACGGAGTAGTACACGGACGTAGGGAGAAGTACAGAGCGCCAATAAACCTTAAAGGCACTGCCTTTGTGTGCCGCCCCAATCACATTATATCCATGGCTTTTTTACACACACAAGTCAACAGCCATACAGGTCACACTGAGGGTGGCCGTATAAGCAACTTTAACAGTGTTACAAACATGCGCCACACTGTGAACCTACACCAAACAAGAAAGACAAACACATTTCGGGAGAACATCCGCACCGTAACACAAGAGAACAAATACACAGAACCCCTTGCAGCACTAACTCTTCCGGGACGCTACAATATACACCCCCCCATTATATTTATGTTCCCCATCAAATGACTTCTCCTTGTTTTGCTGTCCCTTTTGTTGTGTCAGTTGCGTCATTTGTGGCTTAAAGATTTGTTGGTTATTGTGTTGTGTTGTTTTGATTTGTTGTGGCTTTTGCAATCGTGCTGTAACTGTAAGGTTTTGTGTTCAATCAATCAATCAATGTTTATTTACATAGCCCTAAATCACAAGTGTCTCAAAGGGCTGCACAAGCCACAACGACGTCCTCGGTTCAGAGTCCCACATAAAGGCAAGGAAAAACTCACAACCCAGTGGGATGTCAATGTGAATGACGATGAGAAACCTTGGAGAGGACGGCAGATGTGGGTGACCCCTTATCCCTCGAGGGCAGACCGGGTGCAATGGTCGTCGAGTGGGTCTAGCATAATATTGGGAAAGTCCAGTCCATAGTGGATCTAACATAATAGTGAGAGTCCAGTCCATGGTGGATTTAACATAATAGTGAGAGTCCAGTCCATAGTAGATCTAACATAAAAGTGACAGTCCAGTCCATAGTGGATCTAATATAATAGTGAGAGTCCAGTCAATAGTAGATCTAACATAATAGTGCGAGTCCAATCCATAGTGGATCTAACATAATAGTGAGAGTCCAGTCCATAGTGGATTTAACATAATAGTGAGAGTCTAGTCCATAGTGGATCTGACATAATAGTGTGCGAGTCCAGTCCATAGTGGATCTAACATAATAGTGAGAGTCCAGTCCATAGTGGATCTAACATAATAGTGAGAGTCCAGTCCATAGTGGATCTGACATAATAGTGTGCGAGTCCAGTCCATAATGGATCTAACATAATAGTGAGAGTCCAGTCCATATTGGATCTGACATAATAGTGTGCGAGTCCAGTCCATAGTGGATCTAACATAATAGTGAGAGTCTAGTCCATAGTGGATCTGACATAATAGTGTGCGAGTCCAGTCCATAGTGGATCTAACATAATAGTGAGAGTCCAGTCCATAGTGGATCTGACATAATAGTGTGCGAGTCCAGTCCATAATGGATCTAACATAATAGTGAGAGTCCAGTCCATATTGGATCTGACATAATAGTGTGCGAGTCCAGTCCATAGTGGATCTGACATAATAGTGTGCGAGTCCAGTCCATAGTGGATCTGACATAATAGTATAAGAGTCCAGTCCATAGTGGATCTGACATAATAGTGTGCGAGTCCAGTCCATAGTGGATCTGACATAATAGTGTGCGAGTCCAGTCCATAGTGGATCTGACATAATAGTATAAGAGTCCAGTCCATAGTGGATCTAACATAATAGTGTGCGAGTCCAGTCCATAGTGGATCTGACATAATAGTATAAGAGTCCAGTCCATAGTGGATCTGACATAATAGTGTGCGAGTCCAGTCCATAGTGGATCTGACATAATAGTATAAGAGTCCAGTCCATAGTGGATCTAACATAATAGTGTGCGAGTCCAGTCCATAGTGGATCTGACATAATAGTATAAGAGTCCAGTCCATAGTGGATCTGACATAATAGTGTGCGAGTCCAGTCCATAGTGGATCTAACATAATAGTGAGAGTCTAACATAATAGTGAGAGTCCAGTCCAGTGTTGTATTTTCTATTATTGTTTTGTGACGTTTGCGTTTGTTATGACCTTTCTCGACCACCATAGCTATTTTTCCTTTTTCTTTTACCAGACTCAACGTTTTACGTCCTTATTTTAAAAAGTGCTAAACTTCATTTAAAGTCTGCCATTGTTAAATTTAATGTTTCCCTTTTTCCGGTACCGTTAAAATCAATCGATTCCCTTTTAAAATGATCCTCGGTCGATACCTATTTTTCGGAAGGCGAACTTGCTGATTTACTTGAAATTTAGGAATAAAAATCAATCTATCGGTATATTCCTATTAAAATGTCAATAAAAAGGTAGTGCAAAACAGTAGTCCAAGTTCCTCTACACAACAGGAGTACTCTCCGTTTTTTAAAAATTTGCTGCAAAAATGTTAGTCTCCCAAGTTTTGAACTGATCTTTTTGGGGCTGGCGTGGTTAAATAACCCTGAGACTTATAGTCTTAAAGCATAACATTTTTCCTGTACGTGTTTGTTCAACCTGCTGTGTTTTTATTTATGTTTTGACGCATACACGCAGGTTGTGTGTTCATAAAATGTGCCTCATGGTTTTCTCATTAGGGGGCTGGTAAGAGATTCAAGCAGCTCTGATGATTGCTTGCCATAAAACAAAACCGAGGCAACATTTATCCTCAGGTCATGTCGCTGCGTATGTAAAACCAAGGCTGCCTGGCTGAAACACGGGTGGACTCACGGAGAGAAAAGTTCTTGGCAGGTGGTTTTTGCAGCTCAGTGAGGAGGACAAGGAGGTTGAGCTGTTGGATATGAAGTGGTAAAGTTCTCTGCAAATGTTGTGGGGTTTAGACCCTTTAAACCAGTGGTCCCCAACCAAGGAAGAATTTTAATTTTTTGAAATTTTTTGAAATTTAAAATTTTAATTTTTATTTTTTTTTAATATTTTTTATTTCTATTAAATCAACATAAAAACACACAATACACTTAGAATTAGTGCACCAACCCCAAAACATCCCTTTTTCATGACAAAAATCTCCATTTTTCATAACAAAGAAAAAAACCCGGAAAAAAAACCCCACATATATATATATATATATATATACATACATATACACATATGTATAGGCCTAGTTTTATCAACTTTTTGCAATAATGGAATTTTTTTTAAACTATTTAACAAACCAAAAATATGACTTTTTTATCTTTGTGAAAACATTGGACACAGTGTGTTGTCAAGCTTATGAGATGCGATGCAAGTGTAAGCTACCGTGACACTATTGTTCTTTTTTTATGTTTATAAATGTCTAATGATAATGTCAATGAGGGATTTTTAATCACTGCTATGCTGAAATTATAACTAATATTGATACTGTTGTTGATAATATTCATTTTTGTTTCATTACTTTTGGTTTGTTTTGTGTCGTGTTTGTGTCTCCTCTCAATTGCTCTGTTTATTGCAATTCTGAGTGTTGCTGGGTCAGGTTTGGTTTTGGAATTGGATTGCATTGTTATGGTATTGCTGTGTAGTGGTTTGTTGGATTAAATAAAAAAAGATTAAAAACATTTTTAATCGATCTTTTAAAAATGAGAATCGATTCTGAATCGCACAACGCATTCGATTCGTATTCGAATTTTTCCAACACCCCTAATATATATGTACCTATCTGTATATATATAGATATGTATAGATGTGTGTTTATATGTATATGTTAATATATATGTGTTTATATGTATATATTTGTGTTTATATGTATATATGTGTTTATATGTATATGTGTGTTTATATGTTTATATATATATACATTCATACATATATACATACATACATATACATATATTATACATACACACACACACACATATATATATATTCCTCGCGGACTAATTGACTTAAAGAGCGCACATGTTACGTAATCGATGGTAAAATGCATTTTTAGACAATATGATTTGCCTGAGTGGCTAGGAGACGGTAGAAAATGGACTAGAAAGGACGGATTACAAAAAAAAATGTAAAAAAACTTTTTTTTTTAACTTGGGACTTTCTGCGAGGCGGATTTTGAACGCTGGGGGGCCGTATCCGGCCCGCAGGCCGTAGTTTGGGGACTCCTGCTTTAAACATTAAACTGACCCTTGGTTTGCAGTCAAGCTGTTATACTTAAACCCCACACCAGACAATTGTTCCATTAGCTGTTCAGAACCACTTAGTGGTCTTAAGGAAATGTACCTGGACAAGGGAGTACAAGGAAACCTTGACCCCCTTCTCAGCTAATTCGGCCCATCCGTCATGCGTCCTTGAATAGCAAAGGAGGTCTTTCCTGCGGGAGCCTTGAAAACCTGTTGAAGTGAGACACCTCTGATGATGTTTCTCATGACTTTTGGTGCTCTGCATTTCAACGGGCTGAAGCAAGGCGTCACCGCACAGCTCAACATGCTTCACATGAGCACGGTTGCGTGGACTGCAGTCCTCCCATGTCTGCGCTTCCCTTGTTTTGATCTGCGATGCGATGGCAGACCAATGCCCTCTCCTCCCTGTTCTTTTGTGTAGGCAACAGACAGCCTTCTGGGCCAGATGTAGGTCACCTCTTAGCAGTTTCCTGCTCTGCGGGCGATGACTGCACATATGGCAGACATTACAGCTGTTTCCAGGTGTAAAACGTCCAGAGCAACCAGTTGCTGTCAGCACCAGGCAGTCCCGACAGACATAATCTTTGTGGGCCTGATGGCTGTATTATCAAAGGGTTCCCTTGTTTCGGGTGCTGCTCATTTTTATATAAGTCTTAAAATGTGTTGTCTTTGGCTCTTTGCAGGGCTCACTGCAGGATTTTTTATTTCCTTACAGATGCACTTTAAACCATACAAGGTCGCAACAAATACTACACAGCAGTTACTGGTTACTAGGGGTGTTACGGTACACAACAATTTTGGTTCGGTACGTACCTCGGTTTAGAGGTCACGGTTCGGTTCATTTTCGGTACAGTAAGAAAACAACAAAATATACATTTTTTGGGTTATTTATTTACCAAATGTGTAAACAATGGAATAACATACGGGCTTCACGGTGGCAGAGGGGTTAGTGCGTCTGCGTCACAATACGAAGTTCCTGTAGTCCTGGGTTCAAATCCAGGCTCGGGATCTTTCTGTGTGGAGTTTGCATGTTCTCCCCGTGAATGCGTGGGTTCCCTCCGGGTACTCCGGCTTCCTCCCACTTCCAAAGACATGCACCTGGGGATAGGTTGATTGGCAACACTAAATTGGCCCTAGTGTGTGAATGTGAGTGTGAATGTTGTCTGTCTATCTGTGTTGGCCCTGCGATGAGGTGGCGACTTGTCCAGGGTGTACCCTGCCTTCCGCCCGATTGTAGCTAAGATAGGCGCCAGCGCCCCCCCGCGACCCCGAAAGGGAATAAGCGGTAGAAAATGGATGGATGGAATAACATACATATACACACAGGGTCCATTGCCAAGGTTAATGTGGTCGACATATATAAAATAAAAACTAAATAAGATATGGCTAAGAATGGTTTCTTAACAAAGCCTTTCTACATATAAAGTGCTTTTTTAAATTTATTAATTGAGACTTTTCTTAGTAGATTGCACAGTACAGTACATATTCCCTACAATTGACCACTGCATACCCCAATAAGTTTTTCAACTTGTTTAAGTCCAGCCTGGTTAACTTGGCAGTAAGAGGATATATGGGCTTATTGTTCCTCCACCATAGAAGTGGGTCAAGATCTAGATTTTAGCAACCCCCTGCGACCCCGAATGAGACACGCGCTAGAAAATGGATGAATGGATGGTCTTAAATCTGCTGCTATAAAAACATTTGTTATTGCTCCAGCCCTGCCTGACTCGCCGAGGACAGGCTGCTTGAATGCGGTGTAGACGCTTCAAAGGAGTTAGCATGTTTGACGTATTGGCAGAAGTGTACCCTACTGCTGCTGAAAAATGCCGGCAAACCTCCGTCCTTCATTGTTGTATCGCACCGCGTAGCCAAAGTGTTCCTAAGGGGAGATGTTAACGAGGCAGGTCTGGCTATAACATGTTGTCTTAGCCCGGTCGCTGCTAGCCTGCCGTGTGTTGTGCCTCGCTCTGCATTGTTTACACAACCTGCGGTGCGCTACTTAATACGTCCGTGTGGAAACTCGATCGGTACTCCTCCGAACCGAACCGAAAACCCCCGTACCGAGACGGTTCAATACAAATACACGTACCGTTACACCCCTACTGGTTACGCATTTGCAATTTGAAGGACAGTGAGTCCATTGTGGCCGTGCAAAGAGACCGTGCAATGCTTCTTCTGTTTTTTGTCAAAACTAAAATTCTATACTTTTAAATGTTTTTCTAGAGCGCCACCAACAGCTTTTGTAGGCTGCAGTCAGGACTGTTTTTGCAATTGAAAGCAATCGAACCACCCCGGCGTATCATTTCAGACCTTATTAAATCAGCCCTAACAAATGAGAAATAACACAGAGAAATAGGAAATTGTCCGTCTGTAACTGGCCGAGTAAATGAATACGGGTTGGTTGTGTAAAAAAAACAGACATAACTGCTTTCCGCGCTGAGGCACGGACGTCATGATTCATGAAAGCTGAAATGCGGGAGACTGCTGCCTGTCAGACTTCCAGCGAATGAGACACTCTTCTGGGAACACATGCTTGGAAGTGCAGAAAACTGGATGTTATCAGTTTGACAGTCAAGCTGTTTCATTTCTCGATTGCTGAAAAAAAAATCATCTGAGGAATACAGTTGTAATGATAAAGAAGAGCGGTTCAAAGACAGAGAGCAGAACTCTGCCTGGGCAGGAAAGAAAAAAAAACTCATTGAGGGGTCACTATCACATCCTTCCTGTCCTCATCCTGTCTAATGGGGTCTTGACAGATACTGTTGGATAAACCGCAGCTTTATGTACTGACAATGTTTTTTCTCTGCCTGATAGGTATTAAAATGGGTGGAAGTGACTGTTCAGGCCATGAAGGTCCACCTGCTGTCCTCAAACCATGACCGTGCCCAAGAGAACCAATGGGATGTGCCCTTTGATCCCAGCCTCCGAGAGGTCACCGTATCACTCAGCGGACCTGCTCCACAAATAGAGCTCACAGATCCTCTTGGTATACAACCCGAGTATTGGCACCAAAACTGTTGGACAGTCGAAAATGTATTCTCTGCTCTTATCTTCCAGGTCGTATAGTTGGTGAGGAGCAAGGCCTTACCGAGCTTCTGAACATTCCCAATTCTGCTCGTGTCGTCAACCTGAAGCTTCCCAGATCTGGACCGTGGAAACTAAAGGTACCGTTCTGAGGGATAGTTGTTTGATTTGCTCTTTGTCTAACGGCAATCAGCTCTGCTTTCTTCTGAAAGGTGAGCTGCGATGGCCGCCATACCCTGAGGGTCACAGGAGTCAGCAATCTGGACTTCCGGGCTGGGTTTTCAAGCGTGCCTGTCAAAGAGTTTAATCATACAAGGGAGAGGCCGATAAAAGGTATTTTATTCTTCAGATGTTTATGTCACAAAGGGGACCTAGTATGCAAAACCAACTTTACTTACCTATTGATAGTTGTTCTTGTGGATTTGGGATCCGCATAAGTCCCGAAAATTGGAAACCAAACCATGGATGAATGGCGGAGATATTTATACCTCGAAAAACTGAACATGAACCATTTTTTTTGGCGGCTCTGCGGTTTCTAGAGTTTGTGGTAGATGAGTGACAGATGACCAGGGTTAACGACAAATTGCCGAGCCTCCATCCAAACCATCAAGTTAATGGTAATAGTAGAAGAGAAAGTCAAACACAAATACAAATAGACGGAGTAGATATTGGAAGGGTAAAAGAAAACACATTTTTGGGTGTCGTAATACAGTGGTCACCAACCTTTTTGTAGCTGCGGACCGGTCATCGCTTGAGAATTTGTCCCGCGGCCCGGATGGGGGGGGATTCTTTTTTTTATATTTTATTTTTTTATTAATTTTTTTTCTTTGTCATGAAAAAGGGAGTTTTTTTTGGGTTGGTGCACTAATCGTAAGTGTATCTTGTGTTTTTTTTGTTGGCTTCCAACCAAAGATACACTTAGACGACTGCAAGGCTTAGTTGTTCAACAGCCGTACAGGTTACACAAAGAGTTGTGATACAAAGAACTTTAACACTGTTACTAATATGCGCCACACTGTGAACCCACACCAAACAAGAATGTCAAACACATTTCTGGAGAACATCCTCACTGTAACACAACATAAACACAACAGAACAAATACCCAGAATCCCATGCATCCCAAACTTTTCCGGGCTACATTATACAACCCCCCATCGGTTGAGGTGGGCGGGGTTGGGGGAGCCGGGTTTCGTGCTAGCAGGGGTGTATTATGTAGCCCGGAAGATTTAGGGATGCATGGGATTCTGGGTACCTGTTCTTTTGCGTTTATGTTGTGTTAAAATGCGGATGTTCTAGCGAAATGTGTTTGTCGTTCTTGTTTGGTGTGGGTTCACAGTGTGGCGCATATTAGTAAGAGTGTTAAAGTTATGTCACAACTCTCAGTGTAACCTGTATGGCTGTTGAGTAACGATGCCTTGCAGTCACTGTCGTGTATCAACAAAAGCTGCATACTACATGTGACCGGCTGGCACGTAGATGGCATTGTGTCAAAGCGGGTGTGACGACAAGTTTTAGTGGACTGTAAGAGCTATTGCCATCAGGGCACGCCCTCTATTTTATCGACTAGGTGAAAATCGGAGAATGTTGGCACCGGGTGATTTCTGAGAGAGGCATCAAACTCACGAAATCTCTCGGGATAATCCGTGGGGTCGGAAATTATGCATCCGAGCTACATTAGAGTGATCAAAGATCTGCATGCGGCTCCGTAGCCGCGGTTTGCCGACCCCTGTGTTACAGAGAACAAGGAAACGGGATAAAATTGCTAAGGTATGAAAAGGGGTAGGATTAAATAAGCTCGGAATGAAAAAACTGGAAATATGTGATGCATTACATTGTATCGTATGCATGTTCGAAAAAAACTGAAACTGAAGTGTTAACAACCCCTGAGCACATGGTGGAATGACTACATGATTGATCTGTTTGCCTTGCAGGACTTCCAGCACATGTTTTGCTCAAATGCACAGGCCTGACACCACCGGGTCTGCTAAGTCACGTGGATCTAATATCTGGCTCGGGGCGTCCCTTGCGTACCATCCAGGTGCCTCTGCCCTCCGACCTGGGCCGGCATGGCCTGTGGAGTCTCCCGGAGATCCGCACCCCTTCCCAGAGCTTCTTCATTAAGGTGACAGGCAGAGACGAGGAGGGCTATCCCTTCCAGCGACTGTCGAGCGTCTCATACACAAACATCGTTCCAGGTAAGACAACCTTGCACTCTCCTTTGCAAACATTTCTCACACTTCATCAATCCCTCGTGTGAACTTTGACCTGCGTTTCCTTCCTTACGTAGATCCCCCAGCTGTGAGCATGCCTGATCTGGTGAAGGGTCTCTACATGCAGCCTGCCGTGATCCGCTGTGCGGTGGAAAGCGACATCCCTTACAGGCTGAGATTTGCTAGAAGCGGAATAACGCTGGGAGAGGAAAAGTTCTTCCAGTAAGATTTCTCCCTGTCACGTTTAATAATTTGTAACATTTTCATTCCGGTATGTGCTGCCACACTTGATTCACTCCACCTTAAATACTCTGAGCAGTTTCTAGAAATGGCATTCACTATGGTCTTCATCATATATAATATTACTGTACCAGGTCTCGTTGCGGGATCATGGTGACTGGGAAGAATCAGGCTGGGGTTAGCAGACTTTTAAAGACTTTTTCTTTATATTCTTGTCGAGTCTCTCTCTCCTTTACTCTCCGTCCCTCTCAGTCTCTCTGGGCTCCCCTTCTCCTCCCGGGATCCTCACGCTGCTTTAAATAAAGAGACAGGTGATTAGACAACCCGCTCCAGCTGGGTTATCCACTCACCTGCAGCTGCTTCGTAGCCGGCTTCCGCACATGCTCCGCCCACTGGCGACGCACGGACCACGCCCCCTCCACCATTACATTTCGACATTTCTGTCAACGAATATTTGCTTCAGCCTGCGACACATAGTCATTTTGATAGTAGGCTATTATAGCTAATATAGACACTTACATCATGTGTTGTCTTCTTTATAAGACTTATATACAGCTTTTGATTTTTTACGGCTCCGGACAGATTTGTTTTTTGAATTTTTGGCCTAATATGGCTCTTTCAACATTTTGGGTTGCCGACCCCTGGTTTGATCAATCAAAGTGTCTTTATAAAAGTCTGGTTCTGATCAGTTGGGACTTTGTGTGCCTGAGTGCTAACGTAAAATGACGACGATCTTGTTGCTACCTGTCTTTATATCAGAAAATCTGGCACTGCATCATGGGAGATTGACCGCGCTTCAGCGGAGGATGAAGGCCAGTATGAGTGCACGGCGCAGAGTGGAGCGGGACAAGGACGCGCCTTAACCCAGCTGACTGTTCGAGGTATGGTCCTTTTTACACAGTCAAGCCACACTTGCTCACGTTTGTGGAGGTTTGTGTCAAAGTTCGTTGGTGACGAACCCCAAGATGCAGAGAAGGAGGCAGGCATTGCGTGGGAAAACATGATTTAATTTAAACACTAAAACAAGAACAAACAAAAGGGTACCAACAAAAGGCGCGCACGAGGCGGATAACAAACTAAAAGAGCTAGCATGGGAGCTAGAAAACAAAAGGAGCTTAGCATGGAAGCTAGCAAAAACAAAAGGTTCTAGCATGGAAGTTAGCGGGTATCGAGCAGGAAACAGATGTTGTACATGTAATACGAAAACAAACTTGGAAGCAGGGAACAAAAGGCAGTAAGCTAAAAACCGCAATCAAATATAGCTTACCGCAACGCTGCATTGACAAGACATGATACGACACGACAGGTAGCAATGACAAGAGCGACATGACACAACAATAATCCAGCCCTGACTGAAAGACAAAGCAGGTACAGACAGGAGCGGGCTGATTGACACCAGGTGTGGCCAGGTGCCAATCAGCCGCAGCTGAGGAAAAACAGTTTGGTGTGGGTTCACAGTGTGGCGCATATTTGTAACATTGTTAAAGTTGTTTATACGGCCACCCTCAGTGTGACCTGTATGGCTGTTGACCAAGTATGACTTGCATTCACTTGTGTGTGTGAAAAGCCGTAGGTATTATGTGATTGGGCCGGCACGCAAAGGCAGTGCCTTTAAGGCACGCCCCCAATATTGTTGTCTGGGAGATATTCGGGACAATGGTTGCCCCGGGAGATTTTTGGGAGGGGCACTAAAATTCAGGAGTTTCCCGGGAAAATCGGGAGGGTTGGAAAGTATGAATGGGAGACGCAACTGCTGTGTACTTCTCCCTATGTACAGAAGCGGGAGAATTTGACGAAAAAAACAAGTCCCAAACTAAACTCCTGGAGGAGAGGGGGACCAGGATTTTTTTTTTTGCAAAGCACATGTACAAATTATGACAGGGGTAGGAAACCTATGGCTCTAGAGCCAGATCTGGCTCTCAGATAAATCTTAGCTGACATTGCTTAACACGATAATCATGAATAATTCCGCTGGTAATCACAGTGCTAAAAATAACGTGCAAAATATAAAACATTCTCATGCATTCAAATCCATCCATCCATTTTCTACCGCACCTATTCAAGAAGTCGCATTAATGGTAAGAAGTATTTTATGTCACAATGTGGGGGTTGCAGCTTGCTGCGGGGTCGTTCTCCCAGGAAGGCAGACGGACTACTCGGGACATGGCATTTAGGTAAAAACATGATTTAATTTAAACTAAACAAATATAAAAACAAAAATCGCTCACAGTGGAGGCACAACTTGGGCTAAGGAACAAAGCTAACGCATAAACAGACTATGAACACAAATCAAAGAAAACTTACTTGGCATGGCATGAAGCACGAAACTATGGCAACGCATGAAACAAGTCAGCACAGAGCAAGAAAAGATCACATTGACGCCAGGGCGACTGACTGGCAAAGACGAGCTTAAATACTGCCTCTGATTAGTGCTCGGGAAGCACGTGAGCAGGCATTTTGTCCACCAGAGACAGGTGGACAAAATGAGCAACCAAGGAAACCAGACAAAGGAGTGGAAAAAAACAGGAACTTAAAGAGTCCAAAGGACAAACAGCACATGGCCAAACAAAAACATGATCAACAGACATGACATTTTATTTATTATTGGTTAGCTTCAGAATAACAAAGTTATCAACAAGAATAAGAGACTTATTATACTCTAAAAATGTTGGTCTTACTTAAAAATGCACGCATTTAGTTGTATTCAGTGTTAAAAAATATGATATGACTCTCATGGAAGTACATTTCGAAATATTTGGCTTTAATGGCTCTCTCAGCCAAAAAGGTTCACCACCCCTGAATTACGACATACAACGCGAGACTTGCAACGAGAGCTAAGGGAGATGGCATCCGGCCTAAAGCTGTCGCCACCAGTGGCGCTGCTCTGTTTTCCGTCTTCATTCAGCTTTTAGTTTGTTGTTTAGTGCTCTCCCCCCTCAATCAGCAAAAGTTTCCATCCCCAGATGGACGCAGCGGTTTTTACCAGGTGCACCTTAAAGGCCTACTGAAACCCACTACTACCGACCACGCAATCTGATAGTTTATATATCAATGATGAAATATTAACATTGCAACACATGCCAATACGGCCTTTTTAGTTTACTAAATTACAATTTTAAATTTCCCGCAAATTATCCTGCTGAAAACGTTGCGGTATGATGACGTGTGCGCGTGACGTCACGGATTGTAGCGGACACTTTGTTCCAGCCCCGATCCTAGCTATAAGTCGTCTGCTTTAATCGCATAATGACACAGTATTCTGGACATCTGTGTTGCTGAATCTTTTGCAATTTGTTCAAATTAATAATGGAGACGTCAAAGAAGAAGGATGTAGGTGGGAAGCAGTGTATTGTGGCCGCCTTTAGCAACACAAACACAGCCGGTGTTTCTTTGTTTCCTTGTTTACATTCCCGAAAGATGACGGTGAAGCTTTACTATGGAACAGAGCGGTCAAGCGAACATGGTTCCCTACCACATGTCAACCAGCAGGTTTCGGTGAGAAAATGGTGGTAATAAGTCGGCTCTTACCGTAGACATGAGCGGAGAGCTTGCGTCGTTCCTCCTACAGCTGCGGACTCTCTTGCCTCCTCCCACCGGCCGCCCCCGACCGTCGGATGCTTACACCGTGGAGAAGGGGAAAAAAAAAAAATCTCAGCCTCGTCGAGAAACGTGGATTCCCTCGGACACACTGGCGGTCACCACACCCGCGACCACACCCCTCCGACTCTCAGGTTGTATAGGTACGACCATATAATCTAACTAAAACATTAGTAACACAATAAGCAGTTAAGGGATTTTCCAGAATTATCCTAGTAAATGTGTCTAATAACATCTGAATCGCTCCCACTGCAATCGCCTTTTTTTTTCCAAGTCCTTCACTCTCACTTTCCTCATCCACGAATCTTTCATCCACGCTCAAATTAATGGGGAAATCGTCGCTTTCTCGGTCTGAATCGCTCTCGCTGCTGGTGGCCATGATTATAAACAATGTGAAGATGTGAGGAGCTCCACATTGTCTGCTACTTCCGGTAAAGGCAAGGCTTTTTTATTAGCGACCAAAAGTTGCAAACTTTATCGTCGATGTTCTCTACTAAATCCTTTCAGGAAAAATATGGCAATATCGCGAAATGATCAAGTATGACACATAGAATGGACCTGCTATCCCCGTTTAAATAAGAAAATCTAATTTCAGTAGGCCTTTAAACATGCACCGCTCAAAACCTTTCCAAACATTTTCTTCGTCGCACCGATGCTTGCTCCGAGCTTTTTTAAGATGTTGTTCACGTCTTCTTCAAAACAGAGCCTCCTCCAGTACTGAAGCCGGCGGTCAACGTGACTTCGTTAGTCGGAAGTGTGGCTGTGCTCCCCTGCCAAGTAGAGGGCTCCATGCGCTACAACTTGACTTGGCATCGAGCGGGACGCAGCGTCCGAGCCCGCTCGGGGAGGGTGAGGCTGCTTTCCAACTCGTCGCTGCAGATCAGCGGTGTGCGGACTCAGGATGCCGGGGAGTACCAATGTGCGGCCACCAACGCCCACGGAGATTCCAGGATCACAGTGTGGCTCTTTGTCCCAGGTATGGCATGGAGATAGTCCAAGGTCATCTGTCTAAATACTTAAAGGGGAACATTATCACCAGACCTATGTAAGCGTCAATATATACCTTGATTTTACAGAAAAAAGACCATGTGTTTTTTTAACCGATTTCCGAATTCTAAAAGGGTGAATTTGGCGATCTAAACGCCTTTCAATTGTCACCTAGGTAGTCAATCCGTCATTTTCTCAAACACATTATAAACATCGAGTCAAATCAGCTCTGTTATTTTCTCTTTTTTCTACTGTTTTCCGTACCTTGGAGACATCATGCCTCGTCGGTGTGTTGTCGGAGTGTGTAACAACACGATCAGGGACGGATTCAAGTTGATTTACGTGGAATGTGCATCGATTAGCACGGCATGCTAATCAACGCTAACATGCTATTTAGGCTAGCTGTATGTACATATTGCATCGCTATGCCTCATTTGTTGCTATATTTGCATCCAGCCTTTCCCTCCACTCACATTTAATGCCAAACAAACACATACCAATCGACGGATTTAAGTTGCACCAGTGTCAAAAGATGCGAAAGTCCCTCGTTTGTTCTGCACATTTTACCGACGATAGCGATGGCACAGAAATGTGGGGATATCCTGCGACACTCAAAGCAGATGCATTTCCAACGATAAAGTCAACGAAATCACAAAAGTGAGTTTTGTTGATGTTATTGACTCATGTGCTAATCAGACATATTGGCTAATGGCATGACTGCCAGCTAATCAATGCTAACATGCTATTTAGGCTAGCTGTATGTACATTTGTAGCTATATTTGCATCCAGCCTTTCCTTCCACCCACATTTAATGCCAAACAAACACTTACCAATTGACAGATTTAAGTTGCTCCAGTGGTCAAAGGATGCAATCGTTGGTTAGAAGGCGATCGCCGAATAGCTTCAATAGCTATTCGCTCCATAGCTTCAGTTTCTTTTTCAATTTCGTTTTCGCTATCTGCCTCCACACTCCAACCATCCATTTCAATACATGCGTAATCTGTTGAATCGCTTAAACCGCTGAAATCCGAGTCTGAATCCGAGCTAATGTCGCTATATCTTCCTGTGCTATCCGCCATGTTTGTTCGTATTGGCGTCACTATGCGACGTCACAGGAAAATAGACGGTGGATTTACAGATATCGAAAATCAGGCACTTTAGATAGCGATGGCACAGAATTGTGTGGATATCCTGCGACACTCAAAGCAGATGCATTTCCAACGATAAAGTCAACGAAATCACAAAAGTGAGTTTTGTTGATGTTATTGACTTATGTGCTAATCAGACATATTGGCTAACGGCATGACTGCCAGCTAATCGATGCTAACATGCTATTTAGGCTAGCTGTATGTACATTTGTAGCTATATTTGCATCCAGCCTTTCCCTCCACCCACATTTAATGCCAAACAAACACTTACCAATCGACAGATTTAAGTTGCTCCAGTGGTCAAAAGATGCAATCGTTGGTTAGAAGGCGATCGCCGAATAGCTTCAACAGCTATTCGCTCAATAGCTTCAGTTTCTTTTTCAATTTCATCAGAACTATGTAAGCGTCATTATATACCTTGATGTTGCAGAAAAAAGACCATACATTTTTTGGACCAATTTCCGAACTCTAAGTGGGTGAATTTGGGCGATTTAAACGCCTTTTGTATTTTTTGCTCTCAAGGCGATGACGTCAGAACGTGACGTCACCTAGGTAGTCAATCCGTCATTTTCTCAAACACATTATAAACATCGAGTCAAATCAGCTCAGTTATTTTCCCTTTTTTCGACTGTTTTCCGTACCTTGGAGGCATCATGCCTCGTCGGTGTGTTGTCGGAGGGTGTAACAACACGATCAGGGACGGATTCAAGTTGATTTACGTAGAGTGTGCATCGATTAGCACGGCATGCTAATCGATGCTAACATGCTATTTAGGCTAGCTGTATGTACATTTGTAGCTATATTTGCATCCAGCCTTTCTCTCCATAGTGTACATCATATGTGTTATACTGTATATCATTTTAACAATAATTATAAAATATATTAACGACTTTAAAATCATCGGCGGTTACTCAAAACGAGTATGACAATCCTCCTGGTAGGGGTTTATCCTTTTATGGAGGATGCCTGTGCGTCACTTTGTTTAAGGTGGCGAGACTGGTGCACAGACAGTCACCCACATTTAATGCCAAACAAACACTTACCAATCGACGGATTTAAGTTGCTCCAGTGTCACAAGATGCGAAAGTCCCGATCGTTTGGTCGGCACATTTTACCGGCGATGCTGAGGCAGACATGGCCGAATAGCATCAATAGCAATTTGTTCAATAGCTTCAGTTTCTTCTTCAATTTCGTTTTCGCTATCTGCCTCCATACTCCAACCATCCGTTTCAATACATGCGTAATCCCTCGAATCGCTTAAGCCGCTGAAATCCGAGTCTGAATCCGAGCTAATGTCGCTATATCTTGCTGTGCTATCCGCCATGTTTGTTCGTAATGGCGTCACTATGTGACGTCACAGGAAAATGGACGGTGGATTTACAGATAGCGAAAATCCGGCACTTTAAAGCCTTTTTTCGGGATATTCCATGATGGGTAAAATTAAAAAAAAAAAATCGAAAAATAAAATAAGCCACTGGGAACTGATTTTTATTGGTTTTAACCCTTCTGAAATTGTGATAATGTTCCCCTTTAACACACAGACCTCCTGGTTCCTGTCAGGATCATCTGGTTTCCATTACAGGCAGAGCCATCCTTCGGTTGGACTGAGTCACGTCCTTGTCAGAAATGTTCCTCTTGAGACGCACATTAAACTTTGCGGTTTCTACCGTGGCATGACCTAAGACTTTTTCAGATGGATTTCGCCGACACCCTTTCGACAAAGAGTGACTGGTCTTTGTTTCATTTCTACCGCAGAGGCACCTTCTGTGGTAGTTCACCCCCAGAACCAGGTCTTCTCCCGAGGGGATGAAATCCGCCTCGTCTGCTCAGCGTCCGGCTCTCCCCCTCCCGTGCTCTTCTGGAGCCATGGAAACATGTTTCTTGCTAATCGGCCGCGGTAAGAGGACTCTCAGCGCCACTCAACACCTCCGGCACAAAGGACTCATTACATTCCACTTTAGCTCCAAGAGATTGCCACATCCTGTTTGTAGAATTGTGGAGAGTTCTGGTTTACGCTCTGTTTTTGCCAAACACAAAGCACTTCACGGTCCTGTGTGTGTGTGCTTATTGAAGGAAAAAAAAAATAGATGGCTTTATACACAAGAGAAAGAAAACGGCTTTGTACAAACGCCTGTTTTGCAGTACATCTGCACATGCAATCAAGTATTGTGAATTCTGCCAATTACCTGATGCAGGATGAGTCTACACCAACAAGGAGTTCTGACCATAAGAGAGGCTCTCCCGGAGGATGCCGGGAACTACACATGTCTGGCAAGCAATGTGGCCGGGACTGCATCGCAGTCTGTCTCCATTTCTTATGCAGGTAGTCCATCATGTTCCTGCATTAGTAGGTCAGGTTAGCAACACTTGTCAGACCATTAGAAATGTCCTTTGATAATAACGATTTAAAGGCCTACTGAAATGAGATTTTCTTATTCAAACGGGGATAGCAGGTCCATTCTATTTGTCATATTTGATCATTTCGCGATATTGCCATATTTTTGCTGAAAGGATTCAGTAGAGAACATCGACGATAAAGTTCGCAACTTTTGGTGCTGATAAAAAAGCCTTGCCTGTACCGGAAGTAGCAGACCATGACGTCACAAGTGTGAGGAATCCTCACATTGTTTATAATGGGAGCTGTCACGCCAAATTTCTTCCGGGGGGAAGGTTTTTGTTGGGGGGAAGAAATTTGGCGTGACAGCTCCCATTATAAACAATGTGAGGATTCCTCACACTTGTGACGTCATGGTCTGCTACTTCCGGTACAGGCAAGGCCTTTTTATCAGCACCAAAAGTTGCGAACTTTATCGTCGATGTTCTCTACTGAATCCTTTCAGCAAAAATATTTCTTCCCCCCAACAAAAACCTTCCCCCCGGAAGAAATTTGGCGTGACAGCCCCTCCAATGCCTGAAGGGACCCCAATGAGGGCGTGACAATACCAAGTTGTATGACTCTTAAGGGTTACAGCTGCAAAATTAGCAAAGCAAAAATAGCTTGAAAGGTTAGCATGCTGGAATGCTAATATTTTTTTCCTCACCGTTAAGGGTTACAGCTGCAAAATTAGCGAAACAAAAATAGCTTGAAAGGTTAGCATGCTGAAAAGCTAATATTTTTTCCTCACCGTTATTTTTCACCTATGACAATCAGCCAGTTATAATGCTTTTAAACAAGGCAGCTGTGTGGGCTGCTTAAAGGTCCTTCCACCCTCATTGGGGTCCTTCAAATTATATGACTCTTAAGGGTTACAGCTGCAAAATTAGCGAAACAAAAATAGCTTGAAAGGTTAGCATGCTGGAATGCTAATATTTTTTCCTCACCGTGAAGGGTTACAGCCGCAAAATTAGCGAAACAAAAATAGCTTGAAAGGTTAGCATGCTGAAATGCTAAAATTTTTTCCTCACCGTTATTTTTCACCGATAACAATCAGCCAATTATAATGCTTTTAAAACAGGCAGCTGTGTGGGCTGCTTTAAGGTCCTTCCACCCGCATTGGGGTCCTTCAAGTTATATGACTCGTAAGGGTTACAGCTGCAAAATTAGCGAAACAAAAATAGCTTGAAAGGTTAGCATGCTGAAAAGCTAAAATGTTTTCCTCACCGTTATTTTTCACCGATGACAATCAGCCAGTTATAATGCTTTTGAAACAGGCAGCTGTGTGGGCTGCTTAAAGGTCCTTCCACCCTCATTGGGGTCCTTCAAGTTATATGACTCTTAAGGGTTACAGCTGCAAAATTAGCGAAACCAAAATAGCTTGAAAGGTTAGCATGCTAGAATGCTAATATTTTTTTCCTCACCGTTAAGGGTTACAGCTGCAAAATTAGCGAAACAAAAGTAGCTTGAAAGGTTAGCATGCTGAAAAGCTAATATTTTTTCCTCACCGTTATTTTTCACCTATGACAATCAGCCAGTTATAATGCTTTTAAACAAGGCAGCTGTGTGGGCTGCTTAAAGGTCCTTCCACCCTCATTGGGGTCCTTCAAGTTATATGACTCGTAAGGGTTACAGCTGCAAAATTAGCGAACCAAAATAGCTTGAAAGGTTAGCATGCTAGAATGCTAATATTTTTTTCCTCACCGTTAAGGGTTACAGCTGCAAAATTAGCGAAACAAAAATAGCTTGAAAGGTTAGCATGCTGAAAAGCTAAAATTTTTTCCTCACCGTTATTTTTCACCGATAACAATCAGCCAATTATAATGCTTTTAAAACAGGCAGCTGTGTGGGCTGCTTTAAGGTCCTTCCACCCGCATTGGGGTCCTTCAAGTTATATGACTCGTAAGGGTTACAGCTGCAAAATTAGCGAAACAAAAGTAGCTTGAAAGGTTAGCATGCTGAAAAGCTAATATTTTTTCCTCACCGTTATTTTTCACCTATGACAATCAGCCAGTTATAATGCTTTTAAACAAGGCAGCTGTGTGGGCTGCTTAAAGGTCCTTCCACCCTCATTGGGGTCCTTCAAGTTATATGACTCGTAAGGGTTACAGCTGCAAAATTAGCGAAACAAAAATAGCTTGAAAGGTTAGCATGCTAGAATGCTAATATTTTTTTCCTCACCGTTAAGGGTTACAGCTGCAAAATTAGCGAAACAAAAATAGCTTGAAAGGTTAGCATGCAGAAAAGCTAATATTTTTTCCTCACCGTTATTTTTCACCTATGACAATTTAGCCAATTATAATGCTTTTAAAACAGGCAGCTGTGTGGGTTGCTTTAAGGTCCTTCCACCCTCATTGGGGTCCTTCAAGTTATATGACTCTTAAGGGTTACAGCTGCAAAATTAGCGAAACAAAAATAGCTTGAAAGGTTAGCATGCTGGAATGCTACTATTTTTTTCCTCACCGTTAAGGGTTACAGCTGCAAAATTAGCGAAACAAAAGTAGCTTGAAAGGTTAGCATGCTGAAAAGCTAATATTTTTTCCTCACCGTTATTTTTCACCTATGACAATCAGCCAGTTATAATGCTTTTAAACAAGGCAGCTATGTGGGCTGCTTAAAGGTCCTTCCACCCTCATTGGGGTCCTTCAAGTTATATGACTCGTAAGGGTTACAGCTGCAAAATTAGCGAAACAAAAATAGCTTGAAAGGTTAGCATGCTAGAATGCTAATATTTTTTTCCTCACCGTTAAGGGTTACAGCTGCAAAATTAGCGAAACAAAAATAGCTTGAAAGGTTAGCATGTAGAAAAGCTAATATTTTTTCCTCACCGTTATTTTTCACCTATGACAATTTAGCCAATTATAATGCTTTTAAAACAGGCAGCTGTGTGGGTTGCTTTAAGGTCCTTCCACCCTCATTGGGGTCCTTCAAGTTATATGACTCTTAAGGGTTACAGCTGCAAAATTAGCGAAACAAAAATAGCTTGAAAGGTTAGCATGCTGGAATGCTACTATTTTTTTCCTCACCGTTAAGGGTTACAGCTGCAAAATTAGCGAAACAAAAGTAGCTTGAAAGGTTAGCATGCTGAAAAGCTAATATTTTTTCCTCACCGTTATTTTTCACCTATGACAATCAGCCAGTTATAATGCTTTTAAACAAGGCAGCTATGTGGGCTGCTTAAAGGTCCTTCCACCCTCATTGGGGTCCTTCAAGTTATATGACTCGTAAGGGTTACAGCTGCAAAATTAGCGAAACAAAAATAGCTTGAAAGGTTAGCATGCTAGAATGCTAATATTTTTTTCCTCACCGTTAAGGGTTACAGCTGCAAAATTAGCGAAACAAAAATAGCTTGAAAGGTTAGCATGCAGAAAAGCTAATATTTTTTCCTCACCGTTATTTTTCACCTATGACAATTTAGCCAATTATAATGCTTTTAAAACAGGCAGCTGTGTGGGTTGCTTTAAGGTCCTTCCACCCTCATTGGGGTCCTTCAAGTTATATGACTCTTAAGGGTTACAGCTGCAAAATTAGCGAAACAAAAATAGCTTGAAAGGTTAGCATGCTGGAATGCTACTATTTTTTTCCTCACCGTTAAGGGTTACAGCTGCAAAATTAGCGAAACAAAAGTAGCTTGAAAGGTTAGCATGCTGAAAAGCTAATATTTTTTCCTCACCGTTATTTTTCACCTATGACAATCAGCCAGTTATAATGCTTTTAAACAAGGCAGCTATGTGGGCTGCTTAAAGGTCCTTCCACCCTCATTGGGGTCCTTCAAGTTATATGACTCGTAAGGGTTACAGCTGCAAAATTAGCGAAACAAAAATAGCTTGAAAGGTTAGCATGCTAGAATGCTAATATTTTTTTCCTCACCGTTAAGGGTTACAGCTGCAAAATTAGCGAAACAAAAGTAGCTTGAAAGGTTAGCATGCTGAAAAGCTAATATTTTTTCCTCACCGTTATTTTTCACCTATGACAATCAGCCAGTTATAATGCTTTTAAACAAGGCAGCTATGTGGGCTGCTTAAAGGTCCTTCCACCCTCATTGGGGTCCTTCAAGTTATATGACTCGTAAGGGTTACAGCTGCAAAATTAGCGAAACAAAAATAGCTTGAAAGGTTAGCATGCTAGAATGCTAATATTTTTTTCCTCACCGTTAAGGGTTACAGCTGCAAAATTAGCGAAACAAAAATAGCTTGAAAGGTTAGCATGTAGAAAAGCTAATATTTTTTCCTCACCGTTATTTTTCACCTATGACAATTTAGCCAATTATAATGCTTTTAAAACAGGCAGCTGTGTGGGTTGCTTTAAGGTCCTTCCACCCTCATTGGGGCCTTCAAGTTATATGACTCGTAAGGGTTACAGCTGCAAAATTAGCGAAACAAAAATAGCTTGAAAGGTTAGCATGCTAGAATGCTAATATTTTTTTCCTCACCGTTAAGGGTTACAGCTGCAAAATTAGCGAAACAAAAATAGCTTGAAAGGTTAGCATGCAGAAAAGCTAATATTTTTTCCTCACCGTTATTTTTCACCTATGACAATTTAGCCAATTATAATGCTTTTAAAACAGGCAGCTGTGTGGGTTGCTTTAAGGTCCTTCCACCCTCATTGGGGTCCTTCAAGTTATATGACTCTTAAGGGTTACAGCTGCAAAATTAGCGAAACAAAAATAGCTTGAAAGGTTAGCATGCTGGAATGCTACTATTTTTTTCCTCACCGTTAAGGGTTACAGCTGCAAAATTAGCGAAACAAAAGTAGCTTGAAAGGTTAGCATGCTGAAAAGCTAATATTTTTTCCTCACCGTTATTTTTCACCTATGACAATCAGCCAGTTATAATGCTTTTAAACAAGGCAGCTATGTGGGCTGCTTAAAGGTCCTTCCACCCTCATTGGGGTCCTTCAAGTTATATGACTCGTAAGGGTTACAGCTGCAAAATTAGCGAAACAAAAATAGCTTGAAAGGTTAGCATGCTAGAATGCTAATATTTTTTTCCTCACCGTTAAGGGTTACAGCTGCAAAATTAGCGAAACAAAAATAGCTTGAAAGGTTAGCATGCAGAAAAGCTAATATTTTTTCCTCACCGTTATTTTTCACCTATGACAATTTAGCCAATTATAATGCTTTTAAAACAGGCAGCTGTGTGGGTTGCTTTAAGGTCCTTCCACCCTCATTGGGGTCCTTCAAGTTATATGACTCTTAAGGGTTACAGCTGCAAAATTAGCGAAACAAAAATAGCTTGAAAGGTTAGCATGCTGGAATGCTACTATTTTTTTCCTCACCGTTAAGGGTTACAGCTGCAAAATTAGCGAAACAAAAGTAGCTTGAAAGGTTAGCATGCTGAAAAGCTAATATTTTTTCCTCACCGTTATTTTTCACCTATGACAATCAGCCAGTTATAATGCTTTTAAACAAGGCAGCTATGTGGGCTGCTTAAAGGTCCTTCCACCCTCATTGGGGTCCTTCAAGTTATATGACTCGTAAGGGTTACAGCTGCAAAATTAGCGAAACAAAAATAGCTTGAAAGGTTAGCATGCTAGAATGCTAATATTTTTTTCCTCACCGTTAAGGGTTACAGCTGCAAAATTAGCGAAACAAAAATAGCTTGAAAGGTTAGCATGCAGAAAAGCTAATATTTTTTCCTCACCGTTATTTTTCACCTATGACAATTTAGCCAATTATAATGCTTTTAAAACAGGCAGCTGTGTGGGCTGCTTAAAGGTCCTTCCACCCTCATTGGGGCCTTCAAGTTATATGACTCTTAAGGGTTACAGCTGCAAAATTAGCGAAACAAAAATAGCTTGAAAGGTTACCATGCTGGAATGCTAATATTTTTTTCCTCACCGTTAAGGGTTACAGCTGCAAAATTAGCGAAACAAAAATAGCTTGAAAGGTTAGCATGCTGAAATGCTAATATTTTTTCCTCACCGCTATTTTTCACCTATGACAATCAGCCAGTTATAATGCTTTTAAAACAGGCAGCTGTGTGGGCTGCTTAAAGGTCCTTCCACCCTCATTGGGGTCCTTCAAGTTATATGACTCTTAAGGGTTACAGCTGCAAAATTAGCGAAACAAAAATAGCTTGAAAGGTTAGCATGCTGGAATGCTAATATTTTTTCCTCACCGTTATTTTTCACCGATAACAATCAGCCAATTATAATGCTTTTAAAACAGGCAGCTGTGTGGGCTGCTTTAAGGTCCTTCCACCTTCATTGGGGTCATTCAAGTAGTTTCTTTCGGGTGGAAGGTTTTTGTAGGAGGAAAGAAATTTGGCGAGACAGAGCCTCCAGCAGCAAGAGCTATTCGGACCGAGAAAACGACAATTTCCCCATTAATTTGAGCGACAATGAAAGGTTTGTGGATGATTACATTGATAGCGAAGGACTAGAAAAAAAAAAAGGAAAATTGATTGCATTGGGACGGATTCAGATGTTTTTAGACACATTTACTAGGATAATTCTGGGAAATCCCTTATCTTTCTATTGTGATACTAGTGTTTTAGTGAGATTATATAGTACCTGATAGTCGGAGGGGTGTGTCCACGGGTGTCTTGAGGCCAGTCTCTGAGGGAAGTTGACGGCAGCTGCATGGACGGCGCAAGCTCAGCTGATCGCCGGTAAGAGGCGACTTTTTACCACAATTTTCTCACCGAAACCTGCCGGTTGACAAGTGGTCGGGATCCATGTTCACTTGACCGCTCTGATCCATAGTAAAGCTTCACCTCCGGGAATTTTAAACAAGGAATCACCGTGTGTTTGTGTGGCTAAAGGCTAAAGCTTCCCAACTCCATCTTTCTACTTTGACTTATCCATTATTAATTGAACTAATTGCAAAAGATTCAGCAACACAGATGTCCAGAATACTGTGTAATTATGCGATGAAAAGAGATGACTTTTAGCCACAAATGGTGCTGCGCTAATATGTCCTCTACAGTCCGTGACGTCACGCGCACGCGTCATCATTCTGCGACGTTTTCAACAAGAAACTCCGCGGGAAATTTAAAAATGCAATTTAGTAAACTAAAAAGGCCGTATTGGCATGTGTTGCAATGTTAATATTTCATCATTGATATATAAACTATCAGACTGCGTGGTCGGTAGTAGTGGGTTTCAGTAGGCCTTTAAGCCATGAGGAGATGCAAGTGTGGCCACATTCCGCTCAGTAATTCAACTCCAGTTTTACTTATATTGACAATGTTGAGTATTATGTTTCAGACATCCGTCAGTGGCTGCTGGAAACCACAACCTTTATGGACTGAATCATGTCATTTCTAATAACCCTGATCGGACAAGGCAGCGCCTTGCTATTGTGTTGAATTTATTATCCCCTCAGCTGGAGTTTTTTTTTCATACTGGAAGCTTAGAATTGTTTATTCTATTTATCTATCTTTCACTTGACCTTTATCTAATTTTGACTATTTTCCTCAGAGGTTCCAGTCATCACCGTGGTACAACAGCTACTACTTGTAGCTGTTGGGGGTGATGCTACTCTGGAGTGTCGGGCTAATGGAATACCCCCTCCACTCATCCATTGGTTTAAAGGTAACACTCTATTACAGGGGTCCCCAAACTTTTTGACCCGGGGACCGCATTGGGTTAAAAAAAATCTGGCCAGGGGCCGGGCTGTGTATATATATATATATATATATATATATATGTATGAACCCACACCAGGAAACCAACCAAAAAAGAGCAAAAAACGAAAACAACATCATCTGGTACAACCCCCCATTCAGCAAAAACGTCTCAACCAATATCGGCCACAAGTTCCTCACTCTGATCGACAAACACTTCCCCAAAAGCAACACCCTAAGAAAAATATTCAACAAGAACAACATTAAATTGGGCTACAGCTGTATGAATAACATACAACAAATCATTTCAAACCACAACAAAGCAATTGCAAAAGGACTGCCTACCCCCAGACTAAACGACTCTGAAACCAATAAGGAATGTAACTGCCGCAAGACACCTGATTGCCCTCTCAACGGGGCGTGCTTACAAACATCAGTCATTTACCAAGCAATGGTAACACGCAAGGACATTAGCACATCCAACACGTACGTAGGATTAACTGAAGGAGCGTTTAAAGCCAGATGAAATAATCACAAGGCCTCCTTTAGAAACCAGACTTTACGGAATTCTACAGAACTCAGCAAGCACATTTGGAATCTCAAAAACAATAATGTTGAATATTCAATAACATTGGCAAATTCTTGCATCCGGCACTCCTTACAACAGTGGTAATAAAGGATGCAACCTATGCTTAAAAGAGAAACTGTTTATTATATATCATCCAGACCTGTCAACCCTCAACAAGCGCAGTGAAATCATATCAACATGCCGTCACAGACGGAAATACCTCCTAGGTAACACATGAGCCAATCACCACGCTCCTACGCCTGCCTTTACCCACCCACTCTGTGCCCTATATAAACTTGTATGTGAATTCTTCCATTAAAATCTCCTGATGATTGAGGGAACCCCTCATGAAACAGTTCTGTAGAGATGAAGTAGTCTTGTGATTTTTCCCACACATCCATATATATATATATATATGTATATATATATATATATATATATATATATATATATATATATATATATATCTAAATATATATATATATATATATATATATATGTATATGTGTGTTTATATATATGTATGTGTGTACATATATATGTATAAATCAATCTATATGTATAAATATATACATGCATATATGTATAAATCAATCTATATATATAAATGTATATATTTATATGTCTGTATGTATGTGTATATATACACTATATAATATATACATACTATATATATATACAGTATATATATACAGTATAAATATACAGTATATATATATATATATATGTATATGGATGTGTATATATATGTATGTGTGGGTCACACAATCGCGTGTTAAAATAAAAATGAACTTTCTTAACTTGTTATTATCATATTAAATTTCACAGCTGCAGTAAAAATACATTGGGATAGTTAAAGATCAAGAAAAGTTTTTTTTGTTTTTTTTTCATGTTCCTAGGGGACCTTGAAGTGGGCGCTGCTCCTTTCGTTGAGCAGGACATCCACCGTGGGACCCTGCACATTCGAGGGGTACAGGAAGTGGATGCTGGTCAGTACAGCTGTGTGGCCAGCAGCCCTGCTGGGACTTCATCTGGCACAGTCAGTCTGGAGGTTGGAGGTGAGACCTGGATGCCTTCAAACTCCAAATCAAACAAAGCAATACGTGTCCCTGACCGGGTTTCTCTCCACAGCGGGCCCTTTGTTCTCTGAAGCCCCCGTGGACACGACGGCTAACGTAGGGGAGAACATCACCCTCCCCTGTGCGGCCCGAGGTTTCCCGCGACCGACATTGACCTGGTACACACAAGACGGGAGACCTATCCTCACAAGGGAAGAGACCCACGGTAGAAAAATGCAGCTGCAGAATGGATTCCTCCTAATTCAGAGTGAGTTACCCCATGAACTTTAGTGGCTTACACCAGGACTACTCATATATTTTCTGTTACACCGCCCTCGAGGAAGAAGAAAATAGTTCGCGGCCACTCTCCACCGTGACTATAAATTGTAACATTTGTCCATAAAATTGTTAGGACTTTACCTCGACATAACATTGTAAGATGATTAACATCAAAGGAAACGACACACCAGTCTTTCCTCGAGAGAGAGACTAACACGCAAAGCAAAATAAAATCAGTGGGCTGGAACCTTTTAAATCAATCAATCAATCAATGTTTACTTATATAGCCCTAAATCACTAGTGTCTCAAAGGGCTGCACAAACCACTACGACATCCTCGGTAGGCCCACATAAGGGCAGGGAAAACTCACACCCAGTGGGACATCGGTGACAATAATGACCCAGTGGGTCATTAGACTTCAAATAGACTTCACAAAGACATTTATGTATTGCATTGGAAGAAATGACTAATCTTGACCGCTCTAACTCTTTTGTACTCCCGGGACTAAATGTTTATTGACCCTATGGAGTGTACTTAATTTTCTAGCCATAGAGTAACTAAAGAACAAAAATGTCCTATAGAAGTTTTATAGTGTAGGATACCTGTTTGGATTCTTATTTTTTACAACTTTTTTTTTGTTCAAAACTAGAAATTCCGTCGTGAATAATAGTAGCAAACATGTCATATATATATATTTTTTTAATTGTAACACTTTGAATTTCTATTCTAAGTAGTTTCTTTTTTTTTTTTAAAGATTTGCATAAAATTAGTTATCTATAGTAAATGTTAAAGGGCTCCGGTGTGTATATATATATGTATATATATATATATATTAGAGATGCGCGGATAGGCAATTATATCATCCGCAACTGCATCACTAAAGTCGTCATCCACCCCCCGTCCACCCAAACCAACATTTTATCAGAACCGCAACCGCCCGCCGCCCACCCGCTGAAATACATCAGAGGTCGGCCACCTTTACCACTCACAGAGCTATTTAAACCGGTTTCACAGAGTAATGAAGACAATGGGAGCCGCCAATGTTCTCGCGATTATCCAATGGCGTCCATTCTGATGACAAGAATATGGGCGTGGTGTGAAGCCATTGCCTCTGACACCTTCAACAACATGTACAAACCGATTGTTAATCCGGCAACATGTTGTGTGCAGCTTCCGCAATCACACGTACAAGATTGAAAGGCATACTGGGTGATACAGAGTACACTGATGGTTGTGATATAAACAACTTTAACACTTACTAATATGCGCCATGCTGTGAAGCCACACAAAACAAGATTGACAAACACATTTCGGGTAAACATCCTCACAGTAACACAACATAAACGCAACACAACTAATACCCATAATCCTTTGTATCCGTGAGTCTTCCTGAATATATTTTACACCCCCGCGCCCCCAACCCCACCCACCTTACCGACGCACGGGGGAGTCAGGGTTTGCTGCTAGCGGGGTGTATGAAATAGTCAGGCAGTGTCATGGATACAAAGGACTCTGGGTATTTGTTGTGTTGCGTTTGTTGTGTTACTGTGAGGATGTTCTCCCGAAATGTGTTTGTCAATCTTGTTTGGTGTGGCTTCACAGCGTGGCGCATATTACTAAGAGTGTTAAAATTGTTTATATCACAACCATTAGTGTACTCTGTGTCACCCAGTATGCCTTGCAGTCGTGTGCGTGTTGCTGCGGAAGCCACACACACAACATGTTGCTGGACTGACAAGCGGATCTTACATGCTGTAGAAGGAGAAAAAGTCAATGACTTCATAGCACGCCCTAGTACTTATTATCTGGGTGACTGCCGGCAGTCATTCTAGAGAATATTAGCGTTTTCTATTGTCTTCTTAATTTTGTGACATGGGTCATAAATGGCTATTTGAATGGTAAAGGATACCGATCCCAGAACCATGTATATCAAATATTTCCGGATGGTTCAACCGCCACCCGCCCGAATCTAATTAAAATCTATTTTTTCGTCATGTCACCGGCCCGACCCGAGGTTTATCCCACAACCAGTAAAGTTGGCACGTTGAGTAATTCGTAAATAACAACAGAATACAATGATATGCAAATCCTTTTCAACTTATATTCAATTGAATAGACTTTAAATACAAGATGTTTAATGTTTGAACTGAGAAACTTAATTGTTTTTGCAAATAATCATTAACCTTGAATGTAATGGCAACAACACATTGCAAAAAAGTTGTCACAGGGGCATTTTTACATTTTTACCACTGTGTTACATGGCCTTTCCTTTTAACAACACACAGTAAACGTTTGGGAACAGAGGAGACACATTTTTGAAGCTTTTCAGTTGGAATTCTTTCCCATTCTTGCTTGATGCACACCTTAAGTTGTTCAACAGTTGTGGTATTTTACGCTTCATGTGTGTGCGTGTGTGCAATGGTGGAGGAGGTGGGTCAGTTCTTCCAGCAAACATTGCAGAAGAATTGGTGGAGCGTGCATGCAAATGTGTTGCATCTGAGGAAAACACTTTGCTTGGTGAAAATAAACATCTTCTTGCGGCTTGCACCTGCAGGTTGGATCAACATTTGTAAATTACAGTAACACGTTTCTCTGCATGTTCATCGCTTGTGGGGCAGCCGAACAGAAACTTAAGGGTTCCTGGTACAAATCCAGCTTCCGCCATCCTAGTCACTGACGTTGTATCTTTGGGTAAGACACTTGACCCACTTGATGCCGAGTGCCAAGCAGGGGGGTAATGGGTCCCAATTTTATAGTCTTTGGTATGACTCGGCTGGGGTTTGAACTCGACTTACCGATCTTACGGAGGACATTCTACTCTGCAAAAAGTCAGTGTTAAAAAACAAGAAAAAAAATAAATAAAATTAGGTGTATTTTATCTGAACTAAGCAAAATTATCTGCCGATAGAACAAGACCATTTGGCTTGTCAAGACTTTCCAAAACAAGTAAAATTAAAGCTGCAAGCAGCGTTGGTCGGGTCCGCCTTTGGCTGCTGCCCCCACGACTGAAGCCTTGGTCTTAGTCAGACCAACATAGAGGTCTTTGTTTCATGTCTCTACGACATTCCTAACAGAAGTTACAAGCAGTTTTGTCTGGAAAAAGGTGACGGCTTTTTACAAAACTTTTATTTTGAAGGCGTAATTGCCAACTTCCTGTTGATTTCAACTGAAAGATGCCAATCATCAAAATGTAGGTCTATGTGAGACCTACATTGAGGTTTTTGTTTCATGTCTGTCCGACATTCCTACCAGAAGTTACAAGCAGTTTTATCTGTTTCCTCTTCCTAGGAGCATTTTTTTCTGTGTTTTATTCAAAAATTGCAATAGAGCGAAATTTTGAGTTTTCAAAAATTGCGCTAGAGCGCAATTTTGAGTTTTATTTTTTATTTTTTTCATTAGATCGCAATTTCTGCCAGTCCTGAGGTGTCTGCCAAGTTTGGTGAGTTTTGAAGCATTTTAAGGGGGTCAAATTACAGCTCACAGAGGCAAAAGTAGCATTTTTTGCAAAAATTTTGCTTCGAATGAGTTTTTTGCTAAATTTCTGTTGATTTTGGGTACAGACGTTTTTTATTGGAAATGTAGGTCTAAGTCAGACCTACACAGAGGTTTTTGTTTCATGTCTCGACGACATTCCTAACGGAAGTTACGAGCAGTCTGTTTTTTATCTCTTCCTAGGGGGCGCTAGCGCGCAATTTTCATTTTTGGGGTTTGGTTGCTTAATATGTTGGGGTGTCACGGTAGACCGACGTGTGTGTCAACTTTGGTGAGTTTTGAAGCATGTTAAGGGGGTGAAATTGGGGCGCGACGGTGCGGAATAATAAAGAATGATAATAATAATAAAACGCACGAGATTCAATAGGGTCCTTGCCTATGGCAAAGGACTCCTGTGGAGTCCGTTGCCATAGGCAGGGCGGACCCTAATTAGCTAACCTCAATGGACCCAAAAATACCTTAAAATAAGTATATTCTCACTAATAACAAGTGCACTTTTCTTGTTAAAAAAAAATATGAGAGTTTTTGCTCAATATGTTGAAAAATGTTTTTAAATGAAGTAAATGCTAGTGCCATTATCTTGACATAATGATATGCGCTTGGCCTTACCTTTTTTCGAAACTAGCAAACTTATACTAAAAACTAATTTAAGTTCTTAATGGAAAAGCAAAAAGGCAAGCGCTTGTTACTCTCGGGGTCTCCTAGTCACTCAGGCCAATCCTACTGTCTAAAATGCCTTTTTTCATCGATAACATGACATCATGACATCACTTACTATTTTTTTTTTATTTTAATTTTGAAAAATTCATCTGAATGTGCATGAACTATTTCTGTTCAAAATAGCTTGAAATGTCACATGTTAAATGTTTAAGTACTAACTGTCAGTTTACTGTACTGTACTGTACTACTATTTTCTATTGTTTCATTGAAAATAAATCAGCAAAGTCCATTAGGCTGTCATCTGTTTTGATTATGAGACACAATTGTGTCAAAGTCATGATTTTTTTTTCATGCTTAAAATAAGAAATTATTACTTTAAAAAAATAATTTTATACTTGTGAGTGTTGTTGACACACCTTTGCAACAGTTGATATTCTAGTTTCAAGCATGTTTTACTCAATATAGGTCATCAAATCTCAGCAACAAGCTGCAATATCTTACTGAGATCATTTAGGAGCAAAACCCTTAAAACAAGTAAAACACTCGAACATAAAATCTGCTTAGTGACTAGAATGATCTTATTAGACAGAAACTAAGCAATTATCACTCTTATTATCAAAGACTTCTATGGAATTACAACGAAATGAACCCAGATTTCCCTCGCCCGGACGTGGGTCACCGGGGCCCCGCTCTGGAGCCAGGCCCGGAGTTGGGGCACGATGGCGAGCGCCTGGTGGTCGGGCCTGTTCCCATGGGGCCCGGCCGGGCACAGCCCGAAGAGGCAACGTGGGTCATCCCTCCAATGGGCTCACCACTCATAGGAGGGGCCATAGAGGTCGGGTGCATTGTGAGCTGGGCGGCAGCCGAAGGCAGGGCACTTGGCGGTCCGATCCTCGGCTACAGAAGCTAGCTCTTGGGACGTGGAACGTCACCTCACTGGGGGGGAAGGAGCCTGAGCTAGTGCGCGAGGTAGAGAAGTTCCGGCTGGATATAGTCGGACTCACCTCGACGCACAGCAAGGGCTCTGGAACCAGTTCTCTCGAGAGGGACTGGACCCTCTTCCACTCTGGCGTTGCCGGCAGTGAGAGGCGACGGGCTGGGGTGGCAATTCTGGTTGCCCCCCGGCTCAAAGCCTGTACGTTTGAGTTCAACCCAGTGGACGAGAGGGTAGCTTCCCTTCGCCTTCGGGTGGGGGGACGGGTCCTGACTGTTGTTTGTGCTTACGCACCAAACAGCAGTTCAGAATACCCACCCTTTTTGGGTACACTCGAGGGAGTACTGGAAAGTGCTCCTCCGGGTGATTCCCTTGTCCTACTGGGAGACTTCAACGCTCATGTTGGCAACGACAGTGAAACCTGGAGAGGCGTGATTGGGAAGAATGGTCGCCCGGATCTAAACCCGAGTGGTGTTTTGTTATTGGACTTTTGTGCTCGTCACAGTTTGTCGATAACAAACACCATGTTCAAACATAAGGGTGTCCATATGTGCACTTGGCACCAGGACACCCTAGGCCGCAGTTCCATGATCGACTTTGTAGTTGTGTCATCGGATTTGCGGCCTTATGTTTTGGACACTCGGGTGAAGAGAGGGGCGGAGCTTTCTACCGATCACCACCTGGTGGTGAGTTGGCTGCGATGGTGGGGGAGGATGCCGGACAGACCTGGCAGGCCCAAGCGCATTGTGAGGGTCTGCTGGGAACGTCTGGCAGAGTCTCCTGTCAGAGAGAGTTTCAATTCACACCTCCGGGAGAACTTTGAACATGTCACGAGGGAGGTGCGGGACATTGAGTCCGAGTGGACCATGTTCCGAACCTCTATTGTCGAGGCGGCTGATTGGAGCTGTGGCCGCAAGGTTGTTGGTGCCTGTCGTGGCGGTAATCCCAGAACCCGTTGGTGGACACCAGCAGTGAGGGATGCCGTCAAGCTGAAGAAGGAGTCCTATCGGGTTCTTTTGGCTCATAGGACTCCGGAGGCAGTGGACGGGTACCGACGGGCCAAGCGGTGTGCAGCTTTAGCGGTCGCGGAGGCAAAAACTCGGACATGGGAAGAGTTCGGGGAAGCCATGGAAAACGACTTCCGGACGGCTTCGAAGCGATTCTGGACCACCATACGGCGCCTCAGGAAGGGGAAGCAGTGCACTATCAACACCGTGTATGGTGCGGATGGTGTTCTGCTGACTTCGACTGCGGATGTTGTGGATCGGTGGAGGGAATACTTCGAAGACCTCCTCAATCCCACCAACACGTCTTTCTTTGAGGAAGCGGTGCCTGGGGAATCTGTAGTGGACTCTCCTATTTCTGGGGCTGAGGTCGCTGAGGTAGTTAAAAAGCTCCTCGGCGGCAAGGCCCCGGGGGTGGATGAGATCCGCCCGGAGTTCCTTAAGGCTCTGGATGCTGTGGGGCTGTCTTGGTTGACAAGACTCTGCAGCATCGCGTGGACATCGGGGGCGGTACCTCTGGATTGGCAGACCGGGGTGGTGGTCCCTCTCTTTAAGAAGGGGGACCGGAGGGTGTGTTCCAACTATCGTGGGATCACACTCCTCAGCCTTCCCGGTAAGGTTTATTCAGGTGTACTGGAGAGGAGGCTTCGCCGGATAGTCGAACCTCGGATTCAGGAGGAACAGTGTGGTTTTCGTCCTGGTCGTGGAACTGTGGACCAGCTCTATACTCTCGGCAGGGTTCTTGAGGGTGCATGGGAGTTTGCCCAACCAGTCTACATGTGCTTTGTGGACTTGGAGAAGGCATTCGACCGTGTCCCTCGGGAAGTCCTGTGGGGAGTGCTCAGAGAGTATGGGGTATCGGACTGTCTGATTGTGGCGGTCCGCTCCCTGTATGATCAGTGTCAGAGCTTGGTCCGCATTGCTGGCAGTAAGTCGGACACTTTTCCAGTGAAGGTTGGACTCCGCCAAGGCTGTCCTTTGTCACCGATTCTGTTCATAACTTTTATGGACAGAATTTCTAGGCGCAGTCAAGGCGTTGAGGGGTTCCGGTTTGGTGGCCACGGGATTAGGTCTCTGCTTTTTGCAGATGATGTAGTCCTGATGGCTTCATCTGGCCGGGATCTTCAGCTTTCACTGGATCGGTTCGCAGCCGAGTGTGAAGCGACCGGAATGAGAATCAGCACCTCCAAGTCCGAGTCCATGGTTCTCGCCCGGAAAAGGGTGGAGTGCCATCTCCGGGTTGGGGAGGAGACCCTGCCCCAAGTGGAGGAGTTCAAGTACCTAGGAGTCTTGTTCACGAGTGGGGGAAGAGTGGATCGTGAGATCGACAGGCGGATCGGTGCGGCGTCTTCAGTAATGCGGACGTTGTATCGATCCGTTGTGGTGAAGAAGGAGCTGAGCCGGAAGGCAAAGCTCTCAATTTACCGGTCGATCTACGTTCCCATCCTCACCTATGGTCATGAGCTTTGGGTCATGACCGAAAGGATAAGATCACGGGTACAAGCGGCCGAAATGAGTTTCCTCCGCCGGGTGGCGGGGCTCTCCCTTAGAGATAGGGTGAGAAGCTCTGCCATCCGGGAGGAGCTCAACGTAAAGCCGCTGCTCCTCCACATCGAGAGGAGCCAGATGAGGTGGTTCGGGCATCTGGTCAGGATGCCACCCGAACGCCTCCCTAGGGAGGTGTTTAGGGCACGTCCAACCGGTAGGAGGCCACGGGGAAGACCCAGGACACGTTGGAAAGACTATGTCTCCCGGCTGGCCTGGGAACGCCTCGGGATCCCCCGGGAAGAGCTAGACGAAGTGGCTGGGGATAGGGAAGTCTGGGCTTCCCTGCTTAGGCTGCTGCCCCCGCGACCCGACCTCGGATAAGCGGAAGATGATGGATGGATGGATGGCACTCTTATTTGAGATATTTAATCTTATTTAGAGTTAAGTTTTTGCAGTGTAACCACAAGGCCACTGAGCAGGTTTTATCCATTGCCTCGATAGTTCTGGCTTATTATTATTAAGGTGTCTCTATGGGCTGTAGGAGGCTTATTTAGAGCCAAACTATTTTAAAAAATCAGACTAATTTAGTGCATGGACACGTACATAAAGAATGTTTGCTGCTGGTCAGAGAAGTTGTGGGTGCAAATTGGCAGTCACGTTTCTGTCCGTCCACCCCTAGTGTCCTAGTGGTTAGAGTGTCCGCACTGAGATCGGTAGGTTGTGAGTTCAAATCCCGGCCGAGTCATACCAAAGACTATAAAAATGGGACCCGTTGCCTCCTTGCTTGGCACTCAGCATTGGAGTTGGAATTGGGGGTTAAATCACCATAAATGATTCCCGGGCGTGGCACCGCTGCTGCTCACTGCTCCCCTCACTTCCCAGGGGGTGATCAAGGGGATGGGTCAAATGCAGAGGACACATTTCACCACACCTAGTGTGTGTGTGACAATCATTGGTACTTTAACTTCCGTGTCACACGCTTTGATTCACTAGAAAAAAAAGCGCTATATAAATGGAATCTATTAATATTAAAGGCCTACTGAAACCCACTACTATGCACCACACAGTCTGATAGTTTATATATCAATGATGAAATATTAACATTGCAACACATGCCAATACGGCAGGGGTGTCAAACTCAAATACAGAGTGGGCCAAAATTCTAAACTGAACAAAGCCGTGGGCCAAAGTTGAACAACTTAACCTTTTAATAGGGACCCAAACAAGTTTTGCATTGAATATTGAACAAGCAAGGCTTATATAACTTTATAGTGACATGCAAAATTGAGTTTTGTTGGTAGCGGGGGTGTATAATGTACCATCCCTGAAGAGTTAGTGCTGCAAGGGGATCTGGGTAGTTGTTCTGTTGTGTTTATGTTGTGTTACGGTGCGGATGTTCCCCCGAAATGTGTTTGTCATTCTTGTTTGGTGATGGTTCACAGTGTGGTGTAACAGTGTTAACGTTGTTTATACGGCCACCCTCAGTGTGACCTGTATGGCTGTTGACCAAGTATGCCTTGCATTCACTTGTGTGTATGTAGAAGCTGCATATATTACATGACTGGGCCAGCACGCTGTTTGTGTGGAGGAAAAGCAGACGTGACGACAGGTTGTAGAGGATGCTAAAAGCAGTACCTTTAAGGCACGCTTCCAATATTGTTGTCCGGGTGGATATTCGGGAGAATGGTTGCCCCGGGAGATTTTCGGGGACGGGCACTGAAATCCGGGATTCTCCTGGAAAAATCGGGACGGTTGGCAAGTATGAGAATTAGCGTTGAATGCGGTGATACAGCGGCACTGCCACTGTATTATACCGGCGGGCCAGCTCTAATGCTAATTTATTATTGCCTCAAGGGCCAAATGAAATTACACGGCGGGCCAAATTTGGCCCGCGGGCCAGAGTTTGACACCCATGCAATACGGCCTTTTTAGTTTACTAAATTGCAATTTTAAAGTGTCGTGTTGAAAACGTCGCCGTATGATGACGCGTGCGTTTGACGTCTCGGGTTGTAGCGGACATTATTTTCCAGCCCGATCCAAGCTATAAGTAGTCTGCTTTAATCGCATAATTACACAGTATTCTGGACATCTGTGTTGCTGAATCTTTTGCAATTTGTTCAATTAATAATGGAGAAGTCAAAGTAGAAAGATGGAGGTGGGAAGCTTTTAGCTTTTAGCCACACAAACACAGCCGGTGTTTCCTTGTTTAAAATTCCCGAAGGTGAGGCTTTACTATGGATCAGAGCGGTCAAGCGAACATGGATCCCGACCACATGTCAACCGGCAGGTTTCGGTGACAAAATTGTGGTAATAAGTCGGCTCTTGCCGGAGACATCAGCGGAGCTTGCGCCCTGCTGCAGCTGCGTGACTTCCCTCAGAGACACTGGTGGTCACACCCCTCCGACTTTCATGTACAATATAATCTCACTAAAACACTAGCAACACAATAGGCAGATAAGGGATTTTCCAGAATTATCCTAGTAAATGTGTCTAATAAGATCTGAATCGCTCCCACTGCAATTGCTTTTTTTTTTTTTTTCCTAGTCCTTCACTATTAATAGCCTCATCCATGAATCTTTCATTTTCGCTCAAATTAATGGGGAAATTGTCACTTTCTCGGTCCGAATCGCTCTCGCTGCTGGTGGCCATGATTGTAAACAATGTGAGGATGTGAAGAGCCCTACAACCCGTGACGTCACGCGGACATAGTCTGCTACTTCCGGTAAAGGCAAGGCTTTTTTATTAGCGACCAAAAGTTGGGAACTTTATCGTCAATGTTCTCTACTAAATCCTTTCAGCAAAAATATGGCAATATCGCGAAATGATCAAGTATGACACATAGAATGGACCTGCTATCCCCGTTTAAATAAGAAAATCTAATTTCAGTAGGCCTTTAATAGCATTGTCGTGGACAATTGTGGAGAAAGATGGTGACATTTGCACGGGCTGCTTCCTCCGTCACACTTGGATGAATCCAGTTTTTGGCATCTGTCAAACACATTGAGGCTCGTGTGCTGCTTTATTGTTCTTCTTGCATTTATTGGAAAAGTGTTTGTCAGCCTCTGCACTCACACGGCTTGAAAGTTAAATGTCTCGTCATCATCTGTTTCAACTTTGGCTCGTTTTTTTTTTTTTTTTTCCTGAGCAATAACATGTTCATCTTCCAGCATGACTGAGTGAGACATGTGTCAGCACACTGACAGCACGGCCCCAACCCATTAATCCCGTTAGTTTCTATTTTTAACTCCTAATTACAGCGCAGTCAAACCAATAAGACCACTTGTTATTGAAGTGCCGACTTGTTTTCTCTCCATTTGTAGGCTTGCTGCTTATCTCCGCTGTGCAGAGGGTGCTCTGTTGTTCTGTAGGAAGTGTCCACATTCATGGGTGTTTACCTTTATTTCCAACATGTATTCAGTTATTATACAACACACATTTTTTTTTACATATTTTCATTTCTCCTGACATGTCCAAATAGGAGTAGGAAGAAGCAAAGCTCATTCAATCCTACCACTTTTTGCGTCATATCAATCACCAACGTTCATAAATGCATCCATAAACGTGGATGCATATGCAAAAGAGCAATATACGTATTTTTCGGAGTATAAGTCGCTCTGGAGTATAAGTCGCACCTGCCGAAAATGCATAATAAAGAAGGAAAAAAAAAATATATATATATCAGGCTTGTCCCTGACAGTTTGGCCAGGTTTTAGTTTTTCCTCTGCGTTTGTCTTTGTTTCCTGTCAGCGCTCTTATTTTGTCCGTTTCCTGTTTGTCTCTCTGAGTGCTGTGGCTGATTGGCACCTGGCCACACCTGGTGTCAATCAGCCAGCTACTATTTAACTATATAACTATATAACTATTTAACTACTCAGTGGCCTAGTGGTTAGAGTGTACGCCCTGAGATCGGTAGGTTGTGAGTTCAAATCCCGGCCGAGTCATACCAAGACTATAAAAATGGGACCCGTTACCTCCCTGCTTGGCACTCAGCATTAAGGGTTGGAATTGGGGGTTAAATCAGCATAAATGATACCCGGGCGCGGCCGCTGCTGCCCACTGCTCCCCTCACCATAAACGTGGATGCATATGCAAAAGAGCAATATACGTATTTTTCGGAGTATAAGTCGCACCTGCCGAAAATGCATAATAAAGAAGGAAAAAATATATATATATATCAGGCTTGTCCCTGACAGTTTGGCCAGGTTTTAGTTTTTCCTCTGCGGTTGTCTTTGTTTCCCGTCAGCGCTCTTATTTTGTCCGCTTCCTGTTTTTCTGTCTGAGTGCTGTGGCTGATTGGCACCTGGCCACACCTGGTGTCAATCAGCCAGATACTATTTAACGATATACATATTTAACTACTCAGTGGCCTAGTGGTTAGAGTGTCCGCCCTGAGATCGGTAGGTTGTGAGTTCAAATCCCGGCCGAGTCATACCAAGACTATAAAAATGGGACCCATTACCTCCCTGCTTGGGGGTTAAATCACCATAAATGATACCCGGGCGCGGCCGCTGCTGCCCACTGTTCCCCTCAACGATCAAGGGTGATGGGTCAAATGCAGAGAATAACTTTGCCACATCTAGTACGTGTGTGACAATCATTGGTACTTTAACTTTAACTTTAACTTTAAAGCTGCCTTCCCCCCCAGTCAGTGCTAGATTATTGTCACCACTACCTGTGAATGTCATTAATACTTCTCGTTGTAGCTGTGTCTACTTCTGTTCATTCTGCACATGTCATAGTTCCTTCGTCACAGTAAGTGTTTTTGTTTCTAGTCCACAGTTAGCCTTTGTGATAGTTTTTGTTCATAGCCAAGTTTGTTTTCCGCCTTGTGCGCGCCTTTTGTTTGTACCCTTTTGTTTGTTCTTGTTTTAGTGTTGAATTAAATCATGTTTACCTGCACGATGCCTGCCGCCTTTCTCTGCATCTTGGGGTTCGTCACAATATAAATCGCACTGATGTGGCATTTTTTAGGGAAATTTATTTGATAAAACCCAACACCAAGAATAAATATTTGAAAGGCAATTTAAAATAAATAAAGAATAGTGAACAACAGGCTGAATAAGTGTACGTTATATGACGCATAAATAACCAACTGAGAAGGTGCCTGGTATGTTAACCTAACATATTATGGTAAGAGTCATTCAAATAACTATAACATATAGAACATGCTATACGTTTAACAAACAATCTGTCACTCCTAATTGCTAAATCCCATGAAATCTTATACATCTAGTCTCTTACGTGAATGAGCTAAATAATATTATTTGATATTTTACGGTAATGTGTTAATAATTTCACTCATAAGTCGCTCCTGAGTATAAGTCGCACTCTTGGCCAAACTATGAAAAAACTGCGACTTATAGTCCGAAAAATATGGTATTCATCTCTACATTAATCTATTTATTTATATATGCACCTTATTGTTCTTGTATCCTACCATGAGATAATGCAACAAAATGTTGTTACTATCTGTACTGTAAAGATCAAATTTGAATGACAATAAAAAGGAAGTCTAAGTCTAAGTTCGCATATTGTTGTGTTGCATTTTGTAGCACACTTAAAGGGGAACATTATCACCAAACCTATGCAAACGTCAATATATACCTTGATGTTGCAGAAAAAAGACCTTGTATTTTTTTAACCGATTTCCGAACTCTAAATGGGTGAATTTTGGCAAATTAACGCCTTTCTGTTTATCGGTCTTTTAGCGATAACGTCAGAACGTGACGTCCCCGAGGTAACACACCTGCCATGTTCATTTTCACATAACAAACACCGGGTCTCAGCTCTGTTATTTTCCGTTTTTTCGACTATTTTTTGGAACCTTGGAGACATCATGCCTCGTCGGTGTGTTGTCGGAGGGTGTAACAACACTAACAGGGAGGGATTCAAGTTGCACCACTGGCAAGAAATTTGCCGCCAGACCCCCATTGAATGTGCCAGAGTGTCTGCACATTTGACCGGCGATGCTAAGAAAGACATGGCACAGAGATGTATGGATAACCTGCAGATGCATTTGCAACGATTAAGTCAACGAAATCACAAAGGTGAGTTTTGTTGATGTTGTTGACTTATGTGCTAATCAGACATATTTGGTCACGGCATGACTGCCAGCTAATTGAGGCTAACATGCTACGCTAATGGATGCTAACATGCTATTTACGCTAGCTGTATCTACATTTTAAACTAGATACCCACATTTAATGCGAAACGAACACTTACCAATCGACGGATCTAAGTTGCTCCAGTGTCACAAGATGCGAAAGTCCTGATCGTTTGGTCCGCACATTTTACCGGCGATGCTAATAAGGCAGCCATGCTATGGGCCACTTCATTAGGTACACCCATGCTATGGCCGAATATCGTCAATAGCTATTCGCTCAATAGCTTCAATTTCTTCTTCAATTTCGTTTTCGCTATCTGCCTCCATACTCCGGCCGTGTTTCAATACATGCGTAATCTGTTGAATCGCTTAAGCCGCTGAAATCAGAGTCTGAATCCGAGCTACAGTCGCTATATCTTGCTGTGGTAACCGCCATGTTGTTTGTATTGGCAGCACCGTATGATGTCACAGGGAAATGGATAGTGGTTTCGAAGATAGGGAACATAAGGCACTTTACAGCTTTATTTAGGGATATTTCGGGACCGGTAAAATTTTGAAAAAAACTTCAAAAAATACAACAAGCCGCTGGGAACTGATTTTTATTGTTTTTAACCCTTTTGAAATTGTGATAATGTTCCCCTTTAACATCAATTAATTTTAATTAGAACAGTTCTCTTAAAACAAATAGTTCCGTCAGTTATGATTCACATAATGAAGTGAATAATATCTTATTTTGAATCAAATTCATGATGTCTAGTAGAATTTTTCTTCCTCGTACTTTTAAAACATTTTTTTTTATCTTGAACAGCCTCTTAAACTGGATCATATTAGTACAAAACCCAAAACCTGTGAAGTCGGCACATTGTGTAATTCATACATAAAAACAGAATACACTGATTTGCAAATCCTTTTCAATTTATATTCAATTGAATTGACCGCAAAGACCAAATATTTAATGTTTGAACTGTGAAACTCAATTTTTTTTGCGAATAATCCATAATTTAGAACTAAATGGTGGATTGATTGAGACTTTCATTAGTAAATTGCACAGTACACTACATATTCCGTACAATTGACCACTAAATGGTAACACCCGAATAAGTGAGGTGTTCTTTAAGTGAATTTTTGAAAGAGGATAGAGATGCATTTTCTTTCACACCTGTTGGGAGTGCATTCCACATTGATGTGGCATAGAAAGAGAATGAGATAAGACCTTTGTTAGATCGGAATCTGAGTTTAGCGTGGTTTGTGTAGCTCCCCCTTGTGTTGTGGTTATGACGGTCATTTACGTTAAGGAAGTAGTTTGACAAGTACTTCGGTATTAGGGAGGTAAAGCAGATTTTATAGACTAGGCTCACTGCAAGTTGTTTTACTCTGTCCTCCACCCTGAGCCAGCCCACTTTGGAGAAGTGGGTATGAGTGAGGTGTGATCTGGGGGGGAGGTCTAGAAGTAACCTGACTAGCTTGTTCTGGGATGTTTGGAGTCTAGATTTGAGGGTTTTGAAGATGCTGGGGTACCAGGAGGTGCAAGCGTAATCGAAAAAAAGTTGAATGGGAGTTCCCGCTAGAATCTTCATGGTGCTTTTGTTGACCAGAGAGGAGGTTCTGGAGAGAAACCTCGTTCGTTGGTTGACCTTTTTGATTTGGCAGCAAAACATTCCATAAAAGTTGGCACAGGGGCATTTTTACCACTGTGTTACATGGCCTTTCCTTTTAACAACACTCAGTAAACGTTTGGGAACTAAAGAGACCAATTTTTGAAGCTTTTCAAATGGAATTCTTACCCATTCTTACTTGATGTACAGCTTAAGTCGTTCAACAGTACTTGGTCACCATTGTTGTATTTTACGCTTCGTATTGGGCCACACATTTTCAATGGGAGACAGGTCTGGACTACAGGCAAACCCAGTCTAGTACCTGCACTTTTTTACTATGAAGTCGTACTGTTGTAACACATGCAGAATGTGGCTTGGCATTGTTTGGCTAAAATAAGCAGGGGCGTCCATAATAACGTTGCTTGGATGTCAACATATGTTGCTCCAAAACCTGTATGTACCATTCAGCATTAATGGTGCCTTCACAGATGTGTAAGTTACCCATGCCTTGGGCACAGATGCACCCCCAAACCAGCACAGATGCTGGCTTTTACATTGTTGGACTTATTTGCTTAAATCATTCCATAATTTAATCCCACATACTGATATACTAAGTGTTGTATATACATAAAAATGTTTAGGTTTCATTTTCCTCTAAGGTTATATCCCTGCACTTTTGTTGAGAAGAATTGTTGTATGTTCTTGGCAGATTATTGTTTGCTTTGTGCGTACTTTTTGCTGTTTGTGTTGCACCCCTAAAATGACCAAAAATCATCTCTTCGGTGCAATATTTATTCGAAAAACCCACGTTTTATATTACAGGCATTTTCTTATATCCTTTTCCCCGCTATCACAATTCCACTTCCAGTTTCCTTCCCGAGCATGTGCATTACACACATAACCTAAGAAATGACGCAGCTCCCCTTCCCAATACTCATAACCAATCATCCATCCATCCATTTTCTACCTCTTATTCCCTTTCGGGATCGCGGGGGGCGCTGGCGCCTATCTCAGCTACAATCGGGCGGAAGGCGGGGTACACACTGGACAAGTCGCCACCTCATCGCATGCCCAACACAGATAGACAGACAACATTCACACTCACATTCACACACTAGGGCCAATTTAGTGTTGCCAATCAACCTATCCCCAGGTGCATGTCTTTGGAGGTGGGAGGAAGCCGGAGTACCCGGAGGGAACCCACGCATTCACGGGGAGAACATGCAAACTCCACACAGAAAGATCCCGAGCCTGGATTTGAACCCAGGACTGCAGGACCTTCGTATTGTGAGGCAGACGCACTAACCCCTGTACCACCGTGAAGCCCATAACCAATCATAGATGGAAATTAATATAAAAACTGAAAAACATTACATAATAAAGTATTACTGTATTTATGCATCTTAATACAACTTTAGATTTTAAATCCAACTCTAGTTTCAGGGTGCTACACCTGCCAATGCAGGTTCAATTTTAATATGTTTGACTGAAGTAAACCGATTGTATGTTATCTATATCCAACATTATGTATTATTCTCACTGATCATTTTTGTAACACGGTTAATGAATGAAGTGCACTTTTGTGGTTATTTCCCCATGAAAAAACTAGCTGGCGGTAGAAAATATTAAGTGATTTTTGATCTAGAACAGTGGTTCTTAACCTTGTTGGAGGTACCGAACTCCACCAGTTTTATATGCGCCTTCATTGAACCCTTCTTTAGTGATTTTTTTTTTTTTTTTTTTGAAATTGAAGACAAAGTTATATGTTTTTGGTAACACTTTAGTATGGGGAACATATTCTAAGTAACACAGACTTAATTTGTGAAGTGAATTATATTTATATAGCGCTTTTTCTCAAGTGACTCAAAGCGCTTTACATAGTGACACCCAATATCTAAGTTACAATTAAACCAGTGTGGGTGGCACTGGGAGCAGATGGGTAAAGTGTCTTGCCCAAGGACACAACGGCAGTGACTAGGATGGCACAAGCGGGAATCGAACCTGCAACCCTCAAGTTGCTGGCACGGCCACTCCACTCTACCAACCGAGCTATGCCGCCCCAACAGTTATTTGGACACTAGGGGAACATATTCTAAGTAATAAAGGCTTAAATTACAGTTATTTGGTTAGGGTTAGGGTCAGGGTTAGAGGGTTAGGGTTATAAAAATGCATTAATAAGTACTTAATAATGACTAGTTAAGAGCCCTGTGATGAGGCGGCGACTTGTCCAGTATGTACTCCGCCTTCCGCCCGATTGAAGCTGAGATAGGCACCAGCGCCCCCTGCGAGCCCAAGGGAATAAGCGGTAGAAAATGGATGTATGGATGGATAGTTGAGAGCCAATATGTTACTAATTTGCATGTTAATAAGCAACTAATTAATGGTGAATATGTTCCCCATACTAAAGTGTTACCATGTTTTTTACTCAAAACGAACCGTGCATGAACATCACCTTGTTCAAACAACAAAACCAACACAGTGCATGAACTCACAGAAAATTACACACCTGCAAATCAGTCAGCTGTTGCCGTATCCGTAATACGCCAATAGGGCGAAGTTTGTATTTACACCATGAGTTAAATGTGTTTTGACCTCTGACTCACCGAACCCCTGGGGTTCGATCGAACCCAGGTTAAGAACCACTGGTCTAGAACATGTTTTGCCTTATTGAAATATTTCTTGCCACTTTACGTTGTATATTTTTTATACGAGATTCCCAGTTCATTGTATCATCTATTATTACTCCCAGAAATGTGATTTCTTTCGCTCTGTCAATATCTGCTCTAGCTATCAGTTTTGTGTTTGACTTTCTTTTCTACTGTTACAAAAATTTTATTATTTTAGTTGGACTGTTGGTCGGCATTGCCGGCAGTAAGTCGTCGGACACGTTTCCAGTGAGGGTTGGACTCCGCCAAGGCTGCCCTTTGTCACAGATTCTGTTCTTAACTTTTATGGACAGAATTTCTAGGCGCAATCAAGGCGTTGAGAGGATCCGGTTTGGTGGCTGCAGGATTAGGTCTCTGCTGTTTGCAGATGATGTGGTTCTGAGGGCTTCTTCTGGCCAGGATCTTCAGATCTCACAGCCGAGTGTGAAGCGACTGGGATGAAAATCAGCACCTCCAAGTCCATGGTTTTCGCCCGGAAAAGGGTGGAGGGCCATCTACGGGTTGGGGAGTAGGCCCTGCCCCAAGTGGAGGAGTTCAAGTACCTCAGAGTCTTGTTCATGAGTGATGGAAGAGTGGATCGTGAGATCGATAGGCGGATCGGTTCGGCGTATTCAGTAATGCGGACGTTGTATCGATCCGTTGTGGTGAAGAAAGAGCCGAGCCGGAAGGCAAAGCTCTCAATTTACCGGTCGATCTACGTTCCCATCCTCACCTATGGTCGTAAGCTTTGGGTTATGACCGAAAGGACAAGATCACGGGCACAAGCGGCCGAAATGAGTTTCCTCCGCTGGGTGGCGGGGCTTTTCCTTAGAGATAGGGCGAGAAGCTCTGCCATCCGGGAGGAACTCAAAGTAAAGCCGCTGCTCCTCTCGAGAGGAGCCAGATGAGGTGGTTCGGGCATCTGGTCAGGATGCCACTCGTACGCCTCCCTAGGGCGGTGTTTTGGGCACGTCCACGGGGAAGACCCAGGACACGTTGGGAAGACTATGTCTTCCGACTGGCCTGGGAACGCCTCGGGATTCCCCGGGAAGGGCTGGACGAAGTGGATGGGGAGAGGGAAGTCTGGGCTTCCCTGCGACCCGACCTCGGATAAGCTGAAGAAAATGGATGGATGGATAGTTGTACTGAGATTAAAAGCTAGTCAATTTTTGTCAAACCATCTCATTAATGTATTCATTTCTTAAGTTATTATTTGTTGAATTTTGAATTAATTATGTTGAAATTTACTTCAGGTGTCTGGCTGGATGATGAAGGGCTCTACATCTGTGAGGCCAAGAACCAGTTCGGAAGCATCACGACCGAGGCCAGAGTCAGTGTCACCGGATTAGGTAGGCTTGATTAAAGACATGCTATTCCCTCTGATAGTGACGCTTCTCGGTACCTAATGTGTATTCCTCCATTATTTGCAGAGCCCCCTCTCTTAGCTCAAGGTGCCCCTATCATCACCACTACCATTGGTCAGTCCTTAAGTATCCCTTGTATGCTCTTGGCTGGGATACCTCTACCAGAAAGACACTGGTCAAAAAATGGAAAACCTGTAAGTCTAACTAAAGTCTCTTCATAGTTGTATTTGTTTTTCTGTGACTGTGAACGTATTCCCTCTGCAAAGGTTCCGCTGAAAGGGAAAATGTTTGTGAGGAGCGATGGAAGTTTGCACATCGAGAGACCCGTGCCAGAGGATGCTGGGACATATGTGTGCACGGCAGTGAATGTAGTCGGCTCCATGAACATCACAGCGAGCCTTGAGGTGCATGGTAAGTCGTCCTCGGTTTTTCTGAACTCAATGTCAGTGACACGACCACCTGCTGCCAGTGGTGCGAGACTTCCATTCGGCTCATGAAAGCGTAATGACAGACAAGCCAGATTATGGTTCATCATCAGTTTGTAATGAAGAAATGCCTGGAGGGCCGAAACAGTCAGCCTTCTAAGGCCAGCGATTATTCTGTGGGCCTGACAAATAGTCAGCTGTGCTTTTGTGGCCTTCTTCTTCCACAGTGCCCCCCGAGATCAACGCCGGGCCCTACCGCTACATTGCCAATGAAGGTGTGGCCATCACATTATCATGCGAGACAAGCGGCGTTCCCAAGCCAACTGTGGCCTGGTCCAAGGTAGGCCGTAGTCTCATAATAATGCTTATTACGGCCTGCAAAATACCCAAACGTTATGGGGACAAGTTAACATTTTTATTTATTTCATTTTAATCAATTTTAATGGATGGGTGGATAATTATTATGGAGGAAGCGTCCAGAAAAGGGGTAGGGAACCTATGGCTCTAGAGCCGGATGTGGCTCTTTTGATGACTGCACCTGGCTCTCAGATAAATCTTAGCTGACATTGCTGAACACGATAAGTAATGAATAATTCCGCTGGTAATCACAGTGTCAAAAATAACGTTCAAAATATAAAACATTCTCATGCATTTTCATCCATCCATCCGGTTTCTAACCGCACCTGTTCAAGAAGTCGCATTATTGGTAAGAAGTAATTTATTTATTGTTGGTTAGCCTCAGAATAACAATGTTATTAAAAAGAATAAGAGACTTATTATACTCTAAAAATGTTGGTCTTTCTTAAAAATGCACACATATATAGTTGTATTCAGTGTTAAAAGATATATAAATTATATGGCTCTCACTGAAATACTTTTAAAAATATTTGGCTTGTATGGCTCTATCAGCCAAAAAGGTTCCCGACCCTGGTCCAGAAAGTACCCTTACTGTCACTGGATCATGTCATATTCTGGTTTTGTTCTGTTTGTACATCACATCCTGTTTGGTTTTTGCCTTCCTTAGTTCCTGGTGGTACTTCATGTTCGTTTCCGTTGCCATAGCCACGCATTACTGTCACCTGCATCTTGTTTTATACGCGCACCTGCTCTGTGATTATCTCCTTTATTTAAGCCTGCCCTTTTTGTTCATTCGCTCTCGCAGTCTAGTTTGCTGTCCGATGCAACAGGTGACGTCGCTATCCCCGATTGTGGTAAAGAGCTTTTTGTATTCGTTAGCTTCCACGCTATTCCTCTGTTTGTTTACCTAGCTCACATGCTAGCGCTTTCAGTTCTTTCTAGCTCCCATGCTAGTTCTGTTTGTTTTGTCTTTAGTGCCTTGTGCGAGGGTTTTCTGTTTGTAGTCTGTTTTTGCAGTGTTAAATAAATCATAATTCCTTACCGTCACGCTGTGTCCATATCCGACTGCTTCCTCAAGAGAACAAACCCGCACCACAATGCCAGCCAAGCGTCACAGTACACTGCGAGAGCGAATGAACAAAAAGGGCAGGCTTAAATAAAGGAGATAATCACAGAGCAGGTGTGCGTGAAAAACAAGATGCAGGTGAAACTAATGCGTGGCTATGGAAACGGAAACAATTAGGAAGTGCCACCAGGAGCTAAGGAATACAAAAACCAAACAGGATGTGATATACAAACAGAACAAAACCAGAATATGACATGATCCGCGCTGCGGATCATGACACTTACAATTTTAACAAATTTGTTACAAAAGTAAATGAATAGTCAAATCAGTGGGAATATATACAACATAAAGACGGCGTGGCGCAGTGGGAGAGTGGCCGTGTGCAACCCGAGGGTCCCTGGTTCAATTCCCACCTAGTACCAACCTCGTCACGTCCGTTGTGTCCTGAGCAAGACACTTCACCCTTGCTCCTGATGGGTGCTGGTTGGCGCCTTGCATGGCAGCTCCCTCCATCAGTGTGTGAATGTGTGTGTGAATGGGTAAATGTGGAAGTAGTGTCAAAGCGCTTTGAGTACCTTGAAGGTAGAACAGCGCTATACAAGTACAACCCATTTATTTATTTATTTATAAAGAATAGATATGGAAATTGTTTCCCTTATTTAATACACGTCTATACACTTTTAGTTGCACAAAACATACCATCCATCTTTGGGGCAGTTTAGCTCGGTTGGTAGAGTGGCCGTGCCAACAACTTGAGGGTAGCAGGTTCGATTCCCGCTTCCGCCATCCTAGTCACTGCCGTTGTGTCCTTGGGCAAGACACTTTACCCACCTGCTTCCAGTGCCACCCACACTGGTTTGAATGTAACTTAGATGTTGGGTTTCACTATGTAAAGCGCTTTGAATCACTAGAGAAAAAGTGCTATACAAATATTATTCACTTCACTTCACTTCATCTTACAAACTATTTATCTATCTTGGTGTCCAACCTGAGATCGGTAGGTCGTGAGTTCAAATCCCGGCCGAGTCATACCAAAGACTATAAAAATGGGACCCATTACCTGCCTGCTTGGCACTCAGCACCAAGGGTTAGAATTGGGTATTAAATCACCAAAATGATTCCAGAGCGCGGCCACAGCTGCTGCTCACTGCTCCCCTCACCTCCCAGGGAGTAAACCAGGGGATAATGAAGGCGCATTTGTTTTTGTTTCTCCTGTACTCAGACATGCGCCATTTATGGTTCTCCTTGCACCGATTATTACAGCTTGTTCAGCTCTGTTCTGTTTGCTTACCATCGCTATCATTTGCTTATACAGTGCTTTCTAATGTGTAAAGCATGAATGCTTTCCTGTTCTTATAAATGCCACTTACATGCCGGGGGCTTTGAGCCAAATGTAAATATTCCCCTTGCTTTTTTCCCTAAACAATTTCAGCAGAGTACTGCACGCTCAAGTGCCTTGCTTTTTCTTGCCAGATAAGCATGAATCTGTAAAAGCTATCGAATGTTCAAAGCAAGTGCAAATGCGGCAAGCTACATTCATGTGTGTTTCGTACTGGGGATAGAGACTGGGTTAAAGGGGAGCCTTGTAATTATATTAGACATCAGAGGTTTGGCTGTAAACCTGAAGTGAATGTCAGGGTCCCCGCGCTCTCGTGTGTGTGGTCAGATACAGTACATTCTGCTTTAATGCCCGCTCTCGCTTCAGGGAAGACAACCTCTGCCTCGGGACGGTGCCTCGCTTCAGGCTGACCCGAACGGATACCTCCACATCCCCCACCCCACCACTGACGATGCAGGAATATACGTCTGCACTGCCTCCAGCTCCGTGGGTTACGCCAGTCGAGAAATCCAGCTGAGTGTTAACAGTACGGCAAACACTTGTCTCACTAACAGCAGTTGCCATGAATACTCACTCTTTTTTCCCCCACCCCCACTCTTCCCAGCCATGCCTGAGATAACGGGAGTGAGCGGCCATGAAAAAACTGTAAAAATGGTAGCCGAAGTGGGAACTGAGGTAGTTCTGCCTTGCGAGGCCCAAGGGAGTCCGACTCCACTCGTCACATGGAGCAGAAATGGGCAGCCCATCCCGCCGGTCACAGCCGGGTAAGTGAAAAGCTCACTGATGCGTCATGAAAGGCAAAGGTGCTCATCGTACCTTTTGATTGATTGATTGATTGAAATTTTTGATTAGTAGGTTGCATAGTACGGTAATTATTCTGTACAATTGACCACTAAATGGTAAAACCCGAATACGTTTTTCAAGTCGGGGTCCACATTAATCAATTCATGGTCAATCAATCAATCAATCAATGTTTATTTATATAGCCCCAAATCACAAATGTCTCAAAGGACTGCACAAATCATTACGACTACAACATCCTCGGAAGAACCCACAAAAGGGCAAGGAAAACTCACACCCAGTGGGCAGGGAGAATTCACATCCAGTGGGACGCCAGTGACAATGCTGACTATGAGAAACCTTGGAGAGGACCTCAGATGTGGGCAACCCCCCCCCCTCTAGGGGACCGAAAGCAATGGATGTCGAGCGGGTCTAACATGATACTGTGAAAGTTCAATCCATAGTGGCTCCAAGACAGCAGTGAGAGTCCCGTCCACAGGAAACCATCTCAAGCGGATCAGCAGCGTAGAGATGTCCCCAACCGATACAGGCGAGCGGTCCATCCTGGGTCCCGACGAGCGGTCCATCCTGGGTCTCGACTCTGGACAGTCAGTACTTCATCCATGGTCATCGGACCGGACCCCCTCCACAAGGGAGGGGGGGACATAGGAGAAAGAAAAGAAGCGGCAGATCAACTGGTCTAAAAAGGAGGTTTATTTAAAGGCTAGAGTATACAGATGAGTTTTAAGATGAGACTAAAATGCTTCTACTGAGGTAGTATCTCGAACTGAGTAGTTAATCAGACCATGTTAGACCTGAGCTTTGAGCTAATATTTGACTCAGACCATACACAGGAGTCTGGCTGCCATTAACATTAACATTAACATTAACATTAACATTAACACTCACGTTCAGAGGATGCCCTTTGAAGCTTAGCTCGGCAGGGGAGTCAGCAGTCCGCGGGGGGGGAGCTGTGCTATGTGTGCAGCCTTGACTCGCTAGCTCAGACCTGGGCAATTATTTTGACTCGGGAGGGCCAAATTTAGAGAAAAAAATGTGTCTGGGGGCCGGTATATCTATTTTTCGAAACGCTAATACAAAACCTTACAATAATGTCTGACTGACTGCTAAAAACGTTATGACAGACCGCCTTAAAAACGGAATGGAATCTCAACTTTTTTTACTGAATGAGACTCCCAGAATGTACGTGAAAATAAAGAATGTGGGATTTACAATATTAACTATGACCGATAAAACACTAAATATTGACATATAGGGCTGGGCGATATATCGATATACGCGATATATCACGGGTTTGTCTGCGATATTTAAAATGACTATATCGTGATAGTTGAGTATACGTTCTCACGCAGTTGCTTTTAGCTGCGGGCATTACACTACAGGCTCTCCCTCGCTCTTTCTTGTGTCTCCTTCTCACAGACAGTAAGCGCACCTTCTTACATACGTCACATACCTACACGTCATACATCACATACGTATACGCCCTCGCGGAGCAGAGAGGTAGCAGCATGGGTAACGTTAGCTGTGATGCTAACGGAGCCGTGCGAGTGGTAATATGAGAGAAAGAAGGTGCCAATCTGGTAACAAATGAAGGAAGAATTAATTCCCAAGAAAAACAGCAGGGGTCTATCGTCTGGTGTTAGTTTAGCTTCAAGCGGGAAGATGTCGAACAGACAAGTTTAATTTGTCAAGTGTGGGGCACAAGCGTTGCTACCAAAAATAGCATTACTGCTAATATGTAGTATAATTTTGAAAAGTCACCTGCTAATAACTGTTTAATAAATACAGTTTTGGTCAATTGACTTAGTTGTGATTTATTTCTTTGCATGAAAGTTTAAAATGAGCATATATTAATGCAGTATGAAGAAGAATTTTTTTATGTAAAGACATAGAATCATCATACTGCTGTGATTATATGTATCAAGTGTTCATTCAAGGCTAAGGCAAAATATCGAGATATATATCGTGTATCGCGATATGGCCTGAAAATATCGAGATATTAAAAAACGGCCATATCGCCCAGCCCTAGGAACACTAATACAAAACCTCACAATAATGTCTGACTGAATGCTAAAAAACGTTATGACAGACAGCCTTAAAAACGGAATGGAATTTCAACTTTTTTTTACTGAATGAGACACCCAGAATGTACGTGAAAATAAAGAATGTGGGATTTACAATATTAACTATGACCGATAAAACACTGAATATTGACATATAAACGTGTTGACATATTTTACAATCAAGCGAAATGCAACAAAGATAAAACAAACACAACGAATTATGAACGCCAAGGGTAAAAAAATAAACTTCCTACAATTTGATTCATCACTAAACTTTAGAACTTTGTTGTAAAAATCTCCTTCCGCGTCTATGCCTGACACCCGCATTTCAGGCTGGCCGCTATGGAAACGCTCCCCACCCACACTGTTTGGTGCCTGGTCTGAGCTGCTGTGACTTAGATGACCATAGTAACTAATTAGAATATCATAGTAACTAATTAGAATATCATAGTATCTAATTAGAATACCATAGTAACTAATTAGATTAACATAGTAACTAGTGTACTAAAGTCAAAGTACCACTGATAGTCACACACACAACTAGGTGTGGTGAAATTACCTTCTGCATTTGACCCATACCCTTGCACCACCCCCCGGGAAGTGAGGGGAGCAGTGAGCAGCAGCGGTGGCCGCGTTTGGGAATCATTTCGGTGATTGGTGATTTGGTGAGATTATGCAAAAGCACCGATTCCAACCATTTAAATACTTTGTATACCGTATTTCCTTGAATTGCCGCCGGGTATATAGTATGCGCCTGCCTAGAATTACTGCCGGGTCAAACTCGCTTTGCAAAATAATTAGCGCATGCTTATGACGTCACGAGTGACACTTCCCCTGTCATCATTTTCAAAATGGAGGAGGCTGATTTCAATAACGGTAATTTGAAATCGCATAAAGGGAAGAAGAGTAAGAGCTATTGAGTAGGAGGAGACGGCAAGCGAGCGGAGAGGAGGAGGGGAAGAGCGACCTGGACTGAGGTTTTATTGAAAAATAAACAAAGTCAAACTGCTCAAGCCATGTCCTTCCTTGGTGGTCCTGGGAACCCGCAAGACGACGGCTTTAGACCGTCACAATACCGTCGTCGTAGCTGCGTCTGTCAAATATGAGTCATTAAATGACTCCCGCCTCCTGGTGGTAGAGGGCGCTAGTGATCCTTCTTCCGACTACTCGGCTGCAGAAGAAGTGAAATGAGTGACGTGATATGTGCTGGAGGAGGTATTAAAGGAAAATCTCCATCCAGACAGAGAGACTTTTAAAACTGAAGAAAGATAAGGAAGACTTCTATAAACAAGTTATAGATGCTTTTGATCTGAAGGAGCTGGCATGGACTATATTTATAAGTAAAGGTAAGACCATAATTACCAGGATGGGCCGCTCGCCTGTGTATCGGTTGGGGACATCTCTACGCTGCTGATCCGACTCCGCTTGGGATGGTTTCCTGTGTTGGAGCCACTATGGATTGAACTTTCACAGTATCATGTTAGACCCGCTCGACATCCATTGCTTTCGGTCCCCTAGAGGGAGGGGGGGGGGTGTACCCACATATGAGGTCCTCTCCAAGGTTCTCATAGTCATCATTGTTTTTTTATTGATTGATTGATACTTTTATTAGTAGATTGCACAGTTCAGTACATATTCCGTACAATTGACCACTAAATGGTAACACCCGAATAAGTTTTTCAACTTGTTTAAGTCGGGGTCCACGTTAATCAATTCATGGTAAATTCATGGTATTCATTGTCACTGGCGTCCCACTGGGTGTGAGTTTTCTTTGCCCTTATGTGGGTTCTTCCGAGGATGTCGTAGTCGTAGTGGTTTGTACAGTCCTTTGAGACATTTGTGATTTAGGGCTATATAAATAAACATTGATTGATTGATTGATAATAACGTTTTTTTTTAATTAAATGTGCTTTTCATGATGGTATCCTTACATCACACCAAATTTTTTACTGCAGGCCTTTGGTAAGTGCCGGAGTGAGAAGAGGTTTTAAATTAATTAGCGCCCCGGCGGCATTTCGAGGAATTATGGTAATTTAAGACTAACGGTCATTTGAAAACATCGCTTAACATCATAATGGCAGCTACAGTTTCCATCTTAAAGATCGAAACAAATTATTCGGACGTTTCCGGTGGGCCGGATTTAAAAGCCCAGGTCTGCGCTAGCTGAAGTGAGGAGGAACATCTGTTGCTGCAACATGACTTTCATGTGTGGTCACACAGGCAAAGGCCCGCCTGGGACGCAGGCGAGATAGATGGCAGACAGTCCGGCTAAATGAGGCAGATGGGAGGACGACACGGGGGTTTGAACGATGGCGGATGTCTTGAGTGCCGGGGCCAGGAAAAGTAACTGACAAAGAAAGAGATACAAGCCGCGTCTGCCGAATGTTGGGAATCCCCTGAGGTCCACCAGCAGTAAAACAACACGCCGAGTCTGATGAGAATAACATATCTGTGTGAACAACCCCCATGTGGGTTCCGAGCTCTGCATATGTATTCACTACACACACATGCAAGTTGTTTGGTGGGCCGTTCTCGCAGTCTGATGACAAAACTGTGATCCCAGAGACATGGGGACTGATTGTTGCGAGACATGACTTGGGAGGCCTTGACACGGCTATTGTGTTGTAGTGTCCTGGAGACTTGACCCAGTTGGTCTTAGTGTCATATTGTGTTGTCCCGATAGCAATATTTTGGTACCGGTACCAAAATTATTTTGATACTTTTCGGTACTTTTCTAAATAAAGGGGCTTTATTGGCTTTTTTTTAACAAAAAATATTACGGTACATTGAACATATGTTTCTTATTGCAAGTTTGTCCTTAAGTAAAATAGTGAACATACAAGAAAACTTGTCTTTTAGTAGTACGTAAGCCAGGGGTCGGGAACCTTTTTGGCTGAGAGAGTCATGAAAGCCAAATATTTCAAAATGTATTTCAGTGAGAGCCATATCATATTTTTCAACACTGAATACAACTAAATGTGTGCATTTTTAAGTAAGACCAACATTTTTAGAGTATAATAAGTCTTTTATTCTTTTTAATAACATTGTTATTCTGAAGCTAACCAATAATGAAAAAAATGTCATGTCTGTTGATCATGTTTTTGTTTGGCCAAGTGCTGTTGGTCCTTTGGATTCTTTAAGTTCCTGTTTTTTTCCACTCCCTTGTCTGGTTTCCTTCCATTTTGTCTCTGGTGGACAAAATGCCCGCTCACCTGCTTCCCGAGCACTAATCAGTGGCAGTATTTAAGCTCGTCTTTGCCAGTCAGTCGCCCTGGCGTCAATGTGATCTTTTTTTGCTCTGTGCTGACTTGTTTCATGCCTTGCCATAGTTTCATGCTTCATGCCATGCCAAGTAAGTTTTGTTTGATTTATGTTCATAGTCTGTTTATGCGTTAGCTTTGTTCCTTAGCCCAAGTTGTGCCTCCACTGTGAGCGATTTTTGTTTGTATCTTTTTTTAGTATAAATTAAATCATGTTTTTACCTAAATGCCATGTCCCGAGTAGTCCGTCTGCCTTCCTGGGGGAACGACCCTGCAGAAAGCTGCGACCCACCCATCGTGACATAAAATACTTCCTACCATTAATGCGACTTCTTGAACAGGTGCGGAAGAAAACGGATGGATGGATTTAAATGCATGAGAATATTTTATATTTTCCACATTATTTTTAGCACTGTGATTACCAGCAAAATTATTCATAATTATCGTGTTAAGCAATGTCCGCTAAGATTTATCTGAGAGCCAGATGCAGTCATCAAAAGAGCCACATCTGGCTCTAGAGCCATAGGTTCCCTACCCCTGACGTAAGCAAACAAAGGCTCCTAATTTAGCTGCTGACATATGCAGTAACATATTGTGTCATTTTCTATTCTATTATTCTGTCAACATTATTAAGGACAAGTGGTAGAAAATGTATTATCAATCTACTTGTTCATTTACTGTTAATATCTGCTTATTGGCACACACATCAGGACTGGCGAAAATTGCGATCTAATGAAAAAAAACAAACCCCAAAACTCAAAATTGTGCTCTAGCGCAATTTTTGAATGAAACACAGAAAAAACTGCTCCTAGGAAGAAAACACAGACAAAACTGCTTGTAACTTCCGGTAGGAATGCCGCAAAGACATGAAACAAAAACATCTATGTAGGTCTCACTTAGACCTAGATTTTAATCATTTACATCCTTCAGCAAAAATCAACAGGAAGTACCCATTCAAAATTACTATAAAGCACATTGTTTATATTAAACATTCGAGTAATTGGCAAGCGCCGTTTTGTCCTACTAATTTTGGCGGTCCTTGAACTCACCGTAGTTTGTTTACATGTATAACTTTCTCCGACTATTTAGGACGTGTTTTATGCCACTTCTTTTTCTGTCTCATTTTGGCCACCAAACTTCTAACCTTGTGCATGAATGCACAAAGGTGAGTTTTGTTGATGTTATTGACTTATGTGTAGTGTGCTAATCAGACATATTTGGTCACTGCATGACCGCAAGCTAATCGATGCTAACATGCTATTTAGGCTAGCTCTATGTACATATTGCATTATTATGCCTCATTTGTAGCTATATTTGAGCTCATTTGGTTCCTTTAAATCCTCATAATTAGGGACCAAATGTCCCTTTGGGACAGAGGACCCTATTGTATTTCTAAGGTTTTAATATTATTATACCGCCGCCTCTTTGAACTGTAATTTGACCCCCTTAACATCTTAAAAACTCACCAAATTTTATACACCCATCACAACTGGCAAAAATTGCCATCTAATAAAAAAAACAAAAACCCAAAACTAAAAATTGCGCTCTTGCGCCCCCTAGGAAAAAACACAGACAAAACGGCTTGTAACTTTGGCTAGGGATGTCGTAGAAACATGAAACTTCTATGTAAGTCTAACTTAGACCTAAATTTCATAAAATGACATCCTTCAGCAAAAATCAACAAAAAGTTGGCAAAAACCCCTTCAAAACAAAAGTTTCCTAAAAATGTAATTTTTGCCTCTTTAGCTGTAACTTGACCCCCTTAAAATGCTTCAAAACTCACCAAACTGGACACACATCAGGACTGGCCCAAATTCCGATCTAACAAAAAAACCAAACCCCAAAACTCAAAATTTCGCTCTAGCGCCCCCTAGGAATAAACCACAGACAAAACTGCTCCAAGGAAGAAAACATGTCGTAGAGACATGAAACAAAAACCTCTATGTAGGTCTCACTTAGACCTAGATTTTAGTAATTGACATCCTTCAGCAAAAATCAACAGGAAGTTAAAAATTACCCCTTCAAAATAAAAGTTTTGTAAAAACCCGTCACCTTTTTTCAAACATTATCTCCTCTGAGCGCGTTTGTCGTGTCGGCTTCAAACTCGCACAGGAGAGAGATTGAATCCTTCTGATTAAAAGTTATTCGCAGAGTCTTGATTACTGCTCCGGTTTTGATTTTATGCGCCTTCAAGGAACCGGTGCGCAAAGTTTCCTAAAATTTTTTTTATTTTTGTCTCTTTGAGCTGTAATTTGACCCCCTTAAAATGCTTCAAACTGCAAGTTCAAGCTCTACTATGCAAAGCGAAAGCCATTTATCAACAACATCCAGAAACAAGTTGTAATTTGAACCCCTTAACATGCTTCAAAACTCACCAAATTTTACACACACATCAGGACTGGCAAAAATTTCAATCTAATAAAAAACCAAACCCCAAAAATGAAAATTGCGCTCTAGCGCCCCCTAGGAAAAAACACAGACAAACTGCTTGTAACTTCTGTTAGGAATGTCGTAGAGACATTAAAAAAAAACCTCTATGTAGGTCTGACTTAGACCAGGGCTTGGGTCACGGGGGCAGCAGCCAAAGGCGGACCCGGACCAACGCTGCTTGCAGCTTTAATTTCCTCTTTTAACATGTTCTATCTACACTTCTGTTAAAATGTAATAATCACGTATTCTTCTGTTGTTTGATACATTACATTAGTTTTAGATGATACCACAAATTTGGGTATCAATCCGATACCAAGTCGTTACAGGATCATACATTGGTCATAATCAAAGTCCTCATTTGTCCAGGGACATATTTCCTGAGTTTATAAACATAATATAAATTTTTAAAAAATGAAAGAAGATGTTGTGATGCCAAACATATCAACGTAATCATAGTAGTATCGACTAGATACGATCCTATACTTGGTATCATTAAACTGGATGTCAGGTGTAGATCCACCAATGGCGTTTGTTTACATTTTGACGCCGGTGAGCTACGGTGTGTAGTGAAGCATGTTTAGCTATTCCTTGTCCTGCAGGGATGATATTTGTAAGAAATGTACTTTATTTGTCGCCATGAAGGCGAGGATTTGTAGAAATAGCTAAAACACTGCCGACTGGGACTGGACTTTAGCAGAGGTGGGTAGTAATGCGCTACATTTACTCCGTTACATCTACTTGAGTAACTTTTGGAATAAGTTGTACTTCTAAGAGTAGTTTTAATGCAACATACTTTTACTTTTACTTGATTATATTTATAGAGAAGAAACGTTACTTTTACGCCGCTCCATTTATCTACATTCAGCTCGCTACTCGCTACTGATTTTTATCGATCTGTTAATGCACGCTTTGTTTGTTTTGAATTTGTCAGACAGACCTTCAAAGTAGGATCCATCACATGCCTGCGTTTCACCAATCAAATGCAGTCACTGGTGACGTTTGACTCCGTTTCACCAATCAAATGCAGTCACAAGTGACGTTTGACTCCGTTTCACCAATCAAACAGAGCCAGGTGGTCACATGATTAACTGCACACCCTTTTTTTTTTTATAAAACTTTATGTATTAATTTCAACATTTACAAACAGTTGAAAATAAAAATCAAAGTACAAAACAGTATAAAAACTGTACAAAACAGTGCCAGGAGGTTGTAAATTCAAAGTAACTAAAATAGAATGCAAAAAAATATATAGATATAAAATAAACAAAGTGCAAAGCCATAGGCTCACTCAATCTCAGTAAATAACTTAAATTTGGAACACAGCATCATCATTTCCACAGCTTTTTGGTTGTTAGAGGTAGAGTGTTTTAATGTAGGGTTCTAAATCTTTTTTAAAGGCACCAAAAACAGGTCGGGTATTGAGAAACTTACATTTATGAATATAAAACTTAGCCAATAGTATAATGAGGTTGCAAAGGTAAAATTAATTTAAAATTTTTTTTTCAATACAGTGTAAAACCAAATATATATTATTTAATATATATTATTGTTTTAGTTGCTTAAGAGATATTCCTGGCTCTGAATTTGTTCATTGCTATTTTTATGTTTTTGTGCATTACTTGTTGCCGTCATCATCAAACCAACAGGTTACTCATCAGTTACTCAGTACTTGAGTCGTTTTTTCACAACATATTTTTTACTTTTACTCAAGTAAATATTTGGGTGACTACTCCTTACTTTTACTTGTGTAATAAATCTCTAAAGTAACAGTACTCTTATTTGAGTACAATTTCTGGCTACTCTACCCACCTCTGGACTTTAGCCGCTAGCTAGCTAGCTAGCCATGTTTTAAATCACCTCTTCCTGAGGGTGTTTCAGTGTTAAAACTTCACCTTTATCGTTAGTTTTTTAAGCCAAATTGCGTCTGTTCTCCCTTTTCTGTCTACATACTGTGTCTGTTTGTAAGTACTCAGTGATTGTGCACTGCCGAACATGCTCGTCTGCTCCTAAAACCAGCAATGACATGATGTAACGACGACAGGGGGGTGGAGTGGTGGTGGACTGGTACTTTTCAGAGGCGGTATAGTATCGAATATGATACATTAGTATCGCGGTACTATACCGTACAACCGTAGTGTCATACCACGTACACATATAGTTTAGCAAGTGAAGACGGACGTAGAGCAACATGAAACATCGAATGTTACTAATCTTTTTCCCATGGTTGAGGAGCTGAATCACACCACAGCACAGGATAGTAAATTTGTGGCCCAAGCTTAATTCCTCGCCAATAAACATTTTATTGTTAAAATTCTGTTGCCTAGCAGATACACTTATCGCTCATAACTGGGAGAGGTTGGTTTACGTTTGTGTATTTCGCATGTATACAACTTTCACTTTGATGCAGTTCAGCTGAACACAAACCGCTTTCAAACTTACCAGCCAACAATCACCACCCTTTAAACATTTATTTAAAGTAGGGGTATACAAAGAAATTGTTCGAGGAACACATTTCCAGAAAGTTAAGGACACAGGGGCCCGACATCTCCCCTCACCATTATTTTGATTTAATTTCTAAAAATAGTATAGTGCTCTTGTTGTATAAAGGAACTTCATACAAACCACACAAATTCAAATATATATTTTTTTATCAACATTTTACATTTGCAAGCAAACATAGAGCACAGGGGTCTTAACTTTTAATTTGCATAACTAAGGCGGTTCTCATGGAACACCTTTTAAGTACTATTTTTTCGTAATGTGATTTATGTAACAAAAGGTGTTGCTGTGCTTATTTACTTCGGCTGCAGTCTGTATGTTACGACTTTGTCCCATGGCTGTCATTGTCGTGTTCCCTTCAACGCAGGAAAAAAGCAGAAGCGGCGTGCAGGTAGGATTTAGTTTTAATTAGGGATGTCCAATAATGGCTTTTTTGCTGATATCCGATATTCCGATATTGTCCAAATTAATTACCGATACCGATACCTGTCAGAACGTGGGCTGTGATGGTTGTTTTCCTGGAAGGCAAAGGAAAGTTGGAGCAGGCAAGGCGTGAAGGTAAAAAGATTTTTATTTTAACACCAAAAAAAAGGAATAAACAAAAGGCGCGCACAAGGTACTTGGCTATAAAAACAAAAACTAGCACAAAGGCAGAACTATGGACAAAAAACAAAACTCGACAACTGTGACATAAAAACCCCAAAAACTTACGTGGCATGAGCATGAGGTAAACTATGGACAGTATGAGTAACAGGCATGACATGGCATGAAGTGAGTAGAAGTAAAGTCGCCAGCCTGACTTCCTGGCAACTTTCGGTTTAAATAATAGACATGATTAGTGACAGGTGTGCGAGTGCAAAACGTTAGACAGGTGCGTGACATGAGGACAGGTGAAAACTAATGGGTTGGCATGGAAACAAAGCAAACAAGGAAGTGCAAAAAACAGGAAACAATGGAGTCTTAAGCAAAACAGAACATAACTAAACAAAACATGATCACAAGACATGACAATATCAAACGATACTGATAAATACAGTCGTGGAATTAACACATCGTTATGCATAATTTTGTTGTGATGCTCCGCTGGATGCATTGAACCAGGGGTGCCCATTACGTCGATCGCGAGCTACCAGTCGACCGCGGGGGGTGTGTCAGTCGATCTCCAGCCAGGCTTTTAAAAAAAATAGACCTAAAAATTAGTGATCATCAATCTTCACCAAGACGTCACTTAAATGACATTCACGGTACCGGAGGGTCTTGTGAGATGACGCTGGCTGCTGCAAGATCATTATTATTAAAAATGACCGAGAGGAAGGCGAGAAACACTTTTTATTTCAACAGACTCTCGCGCCGTACCTTCCGTCAAAACTCTAAAGGCCGACTGCACATTTCCTATCTTCACAATAAAAGCCCTGCTTCATGCTGCCTGCGCTAACTAAATACAGAGTCTCGGAAAACTGGCGTGCACAAGCGATCCCTCAGAAAGCTGGCGTGCACATCACTTGTGCACGCCAGCTTTCCGAGACTCTTATTTAGTTATCGCAGGCAGCATGAAGCAGGGCTTTTATTGTGAAGATAGGAAATGTGCAGTCGGCCTTCAGAGTTTTGACGGAAGGGACGGCGCGAAAGTCTGTTGAAATAAAAAGTGTTTCTCGCCTTCCTCTCTGTCATTTTTTCATAATAATGAACTGGCAGCAGCCAGCGTCATCTCACAAGACCCTCGGGTGCCGTGAATGTCAATCAAGCAAGCTACGGAATTTGCCGCCAATGTTTTTCTTGTAAAGTGTATGGAAGCTGGATGAATTAGATGCCAAAAACCAACCACTTTCATGTGGTATTGTACAGAAAGGACAACTTTTTTTCTCCTCCATTTGATAATGTGGGCGTTATCATCATTACTGTCTGATTCCAATCAATGCAAGTCATCAGAATCAGGTAATACACCAACTTATATTCTTGTCTTCGTGAAAGAAAGATATCTATATGTGTTACACATGCTTGTATTATCATTAAACACATTTAACTTGTTTACAAAAATGTCTCTTTCATAAATAAATAAATATAAATGATATATATAAATGAGGTAGATCCCCTCGAGTTGGTCAATTGAAAAGTAGCTCGTCTGCAGAAAAGTGTGGGCACCCCTGCACTAAACAATGTAACAAGGTTTTCCGAAATAAATCAACTCAAGTTATGAAAAAAAAAATGCCAACATGACACTGCCATATTTATAATTGAAGTCACAAAGTGCATTATTTTTTTTAACATGCCTCAAAACATCAGCTTGGAATTTGGGACATGCGCTCCCTGAGAGAGCATGAGGAGGTTGAGGTGGGCGGGGTTTAGGTGGGAGGGGTGTATATTGTAGCGTCCCGGAAGAGTTACTGCTGCAAGAGAGTCTGGGTATTTGTTCTGTTGTGTTTATGTTGTTTTACGGTGCGGATGTAACCCCGAAATGTGTTTGTCATTCTTCTTTGGTGTGGGTTCACAGTGTGGCGCATATTTGTAAGTTAAAGTCTTTTGCGTGTTGCTTTTCAGCCTTCCCGTTGTCTGCGTCTGCCTCTCGCTCTCGCTTTCTTCCGGGTCGCACGCGCTGCTGCTCATGTTGTCCTCTCTCTCTCATTCTTTCCTCGTTTGGGTTTCTCTCGCTCCGCACCATCACCAGCCCCGTTCTTTCCTCCTTCTCCCCTTTTATACAGCAAGAGGAGATACGTTAATCGTATACAGGTGCGCGATCCACACATCTGATCTTGTTTGTGCCGTTGCTCCCGGCACGCCCCACCTCGCCACTCGCCCGCCATCCCCGCCTCCCCGCCGCCATTTTGGGCCGGGTTCCAGCGTGCGCTGCCTCTCTGTCGGACCGTCGGCTCCGCCTCTCCACAGTTGCTTTATCAATGATGGAGCAGGACAAGTTTAGGAATACATTTGCGGTACATCCATCCATTTCCTACCGCTTTTCCCGTTCGGGGTAGCGGGGGGTGCTTGAGCCTATCTCAGCTGCATTCGGGCAGAAGGCAGTGTACACCCTGGACAAGTCGCCACCTCATCACAGGGCCAACACAATTTTAGATGAAATGCCCTGTCATACATTAACATCTTACATTCGTTTATTCTCCCAAAATGGGGCACCCCACCGATAGTAGGGCCCTAAGCACGGAGAGTGATCTGCGTATAAGTAGGGGCGGCCCTATGTTGACCACAACAAAGTGTGTTAAATGTGGATTAGAACCCAAAAAATTACCCCTTTAAAGGCCTAATGAAACCCACTACTACCGACCACACAGTCTGATAGTTTATATATCAATGATGAAATATTAACATTGCAACACATGCCAATACGGCCTTTTTAGTTTACTAAATTGCAATTTTAAATTTGACTCGTATGATGACGCGTGTGTTTGACGCTTCGGGTTGTAGCAGACATTATTTTCCTGCCCAATCCAAGCTACCAGTAGTTTGCTTTAATCGCATAATTACACAGTATTCTGGACATCTGTGTTGCTGAATCTTTTGCAATTTGTTCAATTAATTAATGGAGAAGTCAAAGTAGAAAGGTGGAGGTGGGAAGCTTTTAGCCTTTAGCCTCACAAACACAGCCGGTGTTTCCTTGTTTAAAATTTCCGAAGGTGAAGCTTTACTATGGATCAGAGCGGTCAAGCGAACATGGATCCCGACCACATGTGAACCGGCAGTTTTCGGTGAGAAAATTGTGGTAATAAGTCAGCTCTTACCGGAGACATCAGCGGAGCTTGTACCCTGCTGCAACTGCGTGACTTCCCTCAGAGACTGTGGCGGTCAACACACCCCTCCGACTTTCAGGTACTGTATAATCTCACCAAAACAATAGGAAGATAAGGGATTTTCCAGAATTATCCTAGTAAATCTGTCTAAAAACATCTGAATCACTCCCGCTGCAATCGCCTTTTTTAACTTTTTTTTAAAACTTTTTTTTCTGGTCCTTCACTCTAAATTTCCTCATCCACGAATCTTTCATCCTCGCTCAATTTAATGGGGAAATTGTCGCTTTCACGGTCCGAATAGCTCTAGCTGCTGCTGGCTACGATTATAAACAATGTTCAGATGTGAGGAGGCCCACAACCCGTGACGTCACACGCACATCGTCTGCTACTTCCGGTACAGGCAAGGCTTTTTTATTAGCGACCAAAAGTTGCGAACTTTATCGTGGATGTTCTCTACTAAATCCTTTCAGCAAAAATATTGCAATACCGCGAAATGATCAAGTATGACATATAGAATGGACCTGCTATCCCCGTTTGAATAAGAAAATCTCATTTCAGGAGGCCTTTAAAGGCTGTGTGAAGCATTATTTCTTTTTTGGACTCTCGCAAGATAAATAATTGCTAGATTTGCATTAATAATTAATCTTAATTTTCTCAACCGGCTGTTAAAATAACGTATGCGCAGTCGCTCCAGTGCCACTATTGGGCTTTTTGAATCCAATCACCCCTGAAGTAGCTGCCTGAAGACTGTGGATTTTGGCATCTCTGTGACCTTTTTCCCAGGGTGACATCATCAACTTAAACTTTGGCTACCCTTTTACACCGTAATTACCTTGGACAATAGCAACAGGTCACTGGGGAGGTCACTCGACCTGAGAGGAAGTCTGCGCTTCACTAAGTGCTTTCTTTTTTTAGACCATTTCCTCCATTACACACCACAGCTCAGTCACCACTCAAAATGCATCCACACAATGAAAATGGTACTTCTATTTTATGTATATTTCTGGTCTCCTTAGTATGCGATTTGCCTTGGTCTTTGTCGATATAATTATTTTTAGGGCTACGGCTATTTTTTTTTTAATAATCAAGTAATCTATCAATCAGTTGGTCAGTAATAAAACACACTTTATAGTCTCTATGAATTACTTAGGGACACTATTTTTCTGCTTGCCGTGAACTTCATTCTTTTTTCTAATAGATTCACATCTTTAATATATAAATTGTATCTTTAACATGTGCATTCATTAAAAAAAATACATATAAAATAGGTTTGTCAAAAATAAGGATTTAAAGGGGAACATTATCACAATTTCAAAAGGGTTAAAAACAATACAAATCAGTTCCCAGTGGCTTGTTGTATTTTTTGAATTTTTTTTTCCAAATTTTACCCATCCCGGAATATCCCTAAATAAAGCTTTAAAGTGCCTTATTTTCGTTGTCTTCGAAACCACTATCCATTCCCTGTGACGTCATACAGTGCTGCCAATACAAACAACATGGCGGTTACCACAGCAAGATACAGCGACATTAGCTCGGATTCAGACTCGGATTTCAGCAGCTTAAGCTATTCAACAGATTACGCATGTATTGAAACAGATGGTCGGAGTATGGAGGCAGATAGCGAAAACGAAATTGAAGAAGAAATTGAAGCTATTGAGCGAATAGCTATTGACGCTATTCGGCCATAGCGTGGGTGTACCTAATGAAGTGGCCCATAGCATGGCTGGCTTATTAGCATCGCCGGTAAAATGTGCGGACCAAACGATCAAGACTTTCGCATCTT